>NC_065450.1:109831459-110128959 GCF_917563875.1 Diabrotica virgifera virgifera
CAATTTCTGCTCTTATTATTGAAAATATAGAGTTGGCGCAATGATAAGATTTGACCTTTAATGTAAAACGAATCTATTCGTATAAATTTTATTGAATTTGAGTGACATTATATTTTCCATAAGATGTGTGCGATGTCCTTTAAATGAAGTAATCTATAGTCCGTGTCAAAATATTTTATAAAACGGTATATTAATCCTTTTACAAAGTTATTTGTATTTGAGTATTATCATTAAATTTCAAGAGGTGGACAGTGGACATACTGAATAGCAGGTATATTAATTAAAAGTACAATAGATTAAAATGTATTAATTTCTACCTGGGCCGAAAACTTAATAACGCCATTCAAATACAAATGACTTCGTAATAAGCTTAAGATTAAGGTCTTATAAAATATTTTCTTACTACTATAGGTATTATTATAATTTATACTCCATGTAAGGGAATAAAGTGAATATTACAATAATTTTATAATCCAAAATACGACAATAACCAATTATTGACGGAAACGTAGTTTGTGACAAGAGTGTTCATTTTATTTCATAGAAAAATATTATACGGGGTGGTTTATTGTATTCGCCTCGGTCTCCACGGAAAACGACTTGATATTTTAAAAAAATTTCTTCATAGAAATATACTGGACCATTAACACTACAATCTAAAAATAATGTGAATTATGGAGGGTGCTCCAAAAGATAGTATATCAAAGTTATATTTTTTCTTATGGAACACCCTATATCAGGTAACATTTTTTAATTTCCCTTAAAAAATAAGCTGTACTTTTATAAGGGCATAAGAGGGTTCTCTATACCTACGTTCAGGGTGTTTTGATTTATTTCGATTTTTATAAAAATGTAACGTTTTAGAAAAAAGTAAATATCTATGAATCTAAGAATCAGTGACAAATTTTTTTCTTGGATCTTAATAATAGACTACTCAGCGTTTTAAATAGATATTTATTGTAGCAAAATTTTGTACAGGGTGGTCAAAATAATACATTGTTCTTTTAACAATATTCAAGGTGTAATAACGTACTTATGTTAAATGAAACGTCCTGTATTTTATTAGTTTATCGTATGTAAAATTTACTTAGCTTCCAATCTTTGTTAAGGTTTCCTATACCTATCTTTGTACATGGTGGTCAAAATATTAGACTGTTCTATTAACAAATTGAACAACCTAGGGATTTATAGATGTTTCGTATATCTCAAAATTTAAGACCTTTATGACATCTCGAATAAAGTTTTCTTCTTAAAATAAACCCAAAAATCACCCCCTTAAATATTTTACTTTACTTTTGAAACGTTGTGTATATAAAGATTACCTTTTATTTTTTTATTTATTTATTATTTAGTTGTCGATCAACAACAGACCAGATCTTTGTGCTAAGGCAAATACTGGAAAAAACCAATGAATTCAATATCGACACATACCATCTTTTCGTAGATTTCAATCGGCCTATGATATTTTCCTAAGAAATAAATTGTATGAAGTCATGGATAATGTCCACATCTTTGCTGGCGAGGTGTACTGGCGAGATGTGCTGGCGTGTTTAACATAGCTCTGGAAAAGGCGATCAGACATGCCCAAATAGACAACAGAGGAAATATTTTTAATAAGTCATCCCAAATTTTGGCATACGCAAATGACGTGGACCTAATTGCTCGCACAACACGCAAGCTAGAAGAAATGTATACCACCTTCTTAAATTCCTCAAAAAGTATGGGCCTGCAAGTAAACGAGGAGAAAACTAAGATGATGGCATCAACACCCAACAATAGAGCCAGAAACATCGGTCACCAATTCACGGTTGATAACTCTACTTTTAAATGGTGGACAAATTCACATACTTAGGCTCCCTGATCTCAAAGGAGAACGTCATGACGGAAGAAATCAAGCGAAGGATAATCCTAGCAAACAAATGCTATTTTGGACTAAGCAGACATATGAAAAGCAAAAACTTACGACCAAAAAACAAAAATAACCATATACAAAACCCTTATACAACCATTGTTGACATATGGATCAGAGACATGGACCATCTCCAAGGCAGATGAAAACCTTATGCTTATATTTTAACGAATGATCCTCAGAGGAATATTCGGTGGCATCTGTGAAAATGGCATTTGGGGGATGAGGTACAACTACGAGGTATACCACAGATATAAACAAAAATTTGGTGGTAAAGACGTAGTAGGTATCTCTTATAAGAATAGGAAAATTAAGATAAGCAGGACACCTAGCAAGATCACAGCAGAACAACCATTCTAGAAGAGCCCTTATGTCACAATCTGTGGGAAGTAGAAATAGGGGTAGGCCAAAACTCAAATGGAACGATGGTGTAGATGAGGATGGGAGAAAAATAGTCGCAGCAAACTGGCAACGGTTGGCAATGGGTAGGACTGACTGGCGTAATAGAGTTGGGAAGGTCGAGGCTCTTTCATACGGCTGTAGCACCATTGATGATGATGATGATTATTTATTATATTTATTACATTAGGTAGCTTTTCTTTATTTTATTACCTTGTATCTAAAAATTTAAAACGTTTTAGACATACGTTCATATAAAATAAACCAAAGAATCCGCTTAAATAGTATACCTTACTTTTGAAACACCCTGTATATTGACTAACATCTGTTTAAGTGTATCTAAATTTGTGAGTTTTATTGCTAAAAAGTACGCTAAAGATGCGCCTGATCGATCTTTCCAAATTCAAATTGTTTCTCCAGTTTTTTGCGCACAATTTCCACAGCCGGTTCAGTCAATTTGACTAAATAAAAATAAAGGAAATAAAAAATGTAGTATGTCAAAGTGTGTAAATAATTTATTTCTTTAGCTGAGCGCTTTCGACATAAACGTCATCATCGGAGCTAATACTGAAATAAAAAAAGAGGTCTTGTAAGACAAAGAAGTACAAAACTCTTTTTTTACTTACGTCAAATAGTAAAAAAGTACCACTACAACATTGAGGTGTTATCATTTGCATCTTGTGAATATAAACATAAATTTTTTTTGGAAATGCTTTGTCCTCCGTACAACCCCAAACAGTAAACACAGAAAAAACAAACGGCCACATTACACGTTACACAAACACAAAACTTTTTTTTTTCTTTTTTCATGGCATAGGTATCACCCATCCATTGTTGGCGTAGTAGAAACAGCTGAAATTACGTAAAATTGGAGCGCTACATTGTATGTTGAATAACTTTTTTGTTTATGAGAAACAACTAATTTCTGGCTTCCGCCGGGAGGTAGAATAAACCTAGCACTAAGTGGCTATCTGCTTGAATATTCCGGAAAGTTTTTGTTTTCGAGTGGGCCATACAAGTTTATGTCAAGTTAAAAAACCACATATTTTTTTCAATAATTCTTTTATTTTTTAGAACAAACTTCAAAATTACAGAACAAACTAGAACAAACCTAGCACTAACTGCTACAGTTGTGAAAAATATATTGGGAACTGGGGCAATACAGGTGTACAGACATATTAGTATCTTAATTTTTGATAAGGTATCTTATAGCTTTAAAATCCAGACATGATTGAATTCGATTCAAAATGACAACTTTTGAAATTTGGCGCGGCCACGACAATTTTCGTTCCTTATTTGTATTACAACATCACTAGGTAGCTTATTAAAAACTAAGATTGTAATGTAAAACCAATTTTGCAAATACATTTAGTGCTCTGAAGATATTGGTTGGACATAGTGAAATTAAATAACATATAAATAATGTTTTATAATTCACAAAATTTATGACCTAACAACTTTTAAATTAGTAATATAAACGTTTACCATACTTTGAAAAAGTGTGATGCAGTTCCAGACTAAACGTCAGCCAATTACAATTTTTACTTATAAGCCCCAAAAACAACACCCATCATGAACTTTCCAGCCGTGAGAGCTAAAAACATTACTATTGTCAGATATGTCCTCAAAATCACCAATAGTCAATAGGCACAACAGTTTGGGGACATGTCCTCAAACTAACCGTTTCCCAAAAAAAAAGTTTGAGGACGGTCCCCAAACTTGACTAATGTCCTCAAACTCACCATTAAGTAACCGATACTGTCCCCAAACTTTACGAGTTACATATATATATATATTTGTACAAATATTTTCGACCGTACTGTGTTATAGTGGTTTGTATTATTTATATTAATATTTTTATATATATATATATATATATATCGTGTTTCTCTAAGATGTTATGAGAGAATGCCAGGCATGGGCATTGGGCATATGGTAAAAGCACTTCACAACGGTTTTGGATGGTGGTCGTAAAACCAAAACGATAATATACAGGAGATCAAGTTACATAATATAGGAAAGAAATAAATCTGACTAATGTTTAACTTTCAATAATGGGAGCAAGATATTTTGCTGTTATGATCTGAGTATGTAACTCGAAATATGAATACTGAGGTGCGTATTTTTTTTTGTATTTTATATGGAACAGAGGCTTGACGCTAAAACAAGGATATTCGTTAATGATAGAACATTATAATAGAACAGAGTATTTGAGATGTGGGCATATAGAAGATTTTTAAAAATAACCTTGGTTGAAAAGATTAAGAGACAACCACGTTTTGTAACCGAATGAAATAAAGAAAAATGAGATATTAAATACAATTAAAATAAGAAATTTACATTATTTGGAAACATGTTATGAGAAATGAGATATGTGTTTATGTAGATCGTTATATAGGAAAAGATACTGGACAGAAGAAGCTTAGGACGCTGACATATATCCTGGCTAAACAAAATTGATGTAATGATACAAACTGCAACTCTGTGGAGTTGCTATCAGAGGTAGCACGTAACAAAAAAAATAAATAAATAAAATAAAAAAAAAATAAAAATGCCGTATTTAAAGTGTTTACCAATGGTGTGCTTACAAGCACACTCAATTTATCAAATTGTGATATATATTGGAGAGATCTTTAATATCAGTTTTATTATTGATACAATTTTAGTCTTTCTTTATGTGGATCATCTCCAATATACATCTTTTGTTATAATTTTGCTCTTTTTCCAGAATCTGTACATTTTCAAAATCAAAACTATGGTTATTTTCTACAGAATGTTTGGCTAAGGCTGTGGTGTTTATTTTGTTTGTTTGTACACTATGTTTGTGTGCAACAATCCTTCTATGTAGATATTGATGTGTTTGCCCAATGTATGTTGAATTGCAGTCTTTACAATTTACTTTATACACAACATCATTGGGCAAAAAAATCAATATCTACATAGAAGGATTGTTGCACACAAACATAGTGTACAAACAAACAAAATAAACACCACAGCCTTAGCCAAACATTCTGTAGAAAATAACCATAGTTTTGATTTTGAAAATGTAGATTCTGGAAAAAGAGCAAAATTATAACAAAAGATGTATATTGGAGATGATCCACATAAAGAAAGACCAAAATTGTATCAATAATAAAACTGATATTAAAGATCTCTCCAATATATATCACAATTTGATAAATTGAGTGTGCTTGTAAGCACACCATTGGTAAACACTTTAAATACGGCATTTTTATTTTTTTTTATTTTATTTATTTATTTTTTTTGTTACGTGCTACCTCTGATAGCAACTCCACAGAGTTGCAGTTTGTATCATTACATCCATTACATCAATTTTGTTTAGCCCGGATATATGTCAGCGTCTTAAGCTTCTTCTGTCCAGTATCTTTTCCTATATAACGATCTACATAAACACATATCTCATTTCTCATAACATGTTTCCAAATAATGTAAATTTCTTATTTTAATTGTATTTAATATCTCATTTTTCTTTATTTCAGTCGGTTACAAAACGTGGTTGTCTCTTAATCTTTTCAACCAAGGTTATTTTTAAAAATCTTCTATATGCCCACATCTCAAATACTCTGTTCTATTATAATGTTCTATCATTAACGAATATCCTTGTTTTAGCGTCAAGCCTCTGTTCCATATAAAATACAAAAAAAAATACGCACCTCAGTATTCATATTTCGAGTTACATGCTCAGATCATAACAGCAAAATATCTTGCTCCCATTATTGAAAATTAAACATTAGTCAGATTTATTTCTTTCCTATATTATGTAACTTGATCTCCGGTATATTATTGTTTTGGTTTTACGACCACCATCCAAAACCGTTGTGAAGTGCTTTTACCATATGCCCAATGCCCATGCCTGGCATTCTCTCATAACATCTTAGAGAAACACGATGTGCATTTTTTTAAAATGTCAAAATATTACGTGTATTATATATAAAATATGTTTGTTAACAGTGTAATGTTTAATAATTAAAAGTGCTTATTGAAAATGGCAAACAGCCGAAACGTCTAAGCAAAATCAAGTGTTTTATTTATAACAGACCGCAAACCCAGGAATTAAAAACCAACTATTTAAAAATTCACGGTGGTCAGGAAATAAGTAATATATATATATATATATATATATATATATATATATATATATATATATATATATATATATATATATATATATATATATACAGGGCCGCCCAGAGCCAGGCCGGGCCCCGGGGATGAGACCCGGCCGGGCCCCCCCCAAACCCAGTTGAACGAAAATTCCCAAAAATCTGATAACTCATAAACTGGGATATGTAATAGTGAGCACTCATGCTATTGACACAGGAAGGAAGAAAATTAAAACAGTTTTAACAATTAAACTTTGTTTTTAATTATTTACAATAGAACTGTTAGTTACAACATAACTTTTCTTGCTTTCATATCCGCAAAGTTTTGGATCACGTGGTCGAAATCAAGAGTTTTGCAAGTTTTGACTCTATGCTTAACACTCCCAAATCAGATAATCGTTGTTGACCCATAGTAGATCTTAAACAATTCTTAATTCGGCTCAAAACACTAAATGATCTCTCGGCCTGAGCAACGGATACTGGTAGGCAACAGAATATGCCGAATATAGACGTCGCGCCAAGGTCAGCGCTTCTGCGAATCGTGTGGCAGTGGCCGATAGAGCGAGCTTCCGATCAGGGGCTCCCACGCGCAATGTATTCCCGATATATTTTTATTAATTGTAACTTATGCAAAGAAATAATTTCTTGCATATTGCCTTTTCCAAATGCATAATATTCCTTATAATAATTTCATAATTAAAACCGCAAGCAAATTCAATCTGTTGTAAAATATTTTAATAAAAGGAATTTTTTTAAATTTGCTAACGGTCGGGCCCGGGCCCCCTTGGGCCCCGGGCCCCGGGGATTTTGCCCCCCCTGCCCCCCCCCCTCTGGTCGGGCCTGTATATATATATATATATATATATATATATATATATATATATATATATATATATATATATATATATATATATATATTGCATTTGCGTCCCTCGTGGCTTCTGTATAGTTTTGACTCTTCGTGACTTCCGATCAATATACAGCGTGTATATTAACAAGAATGATTCCATACAGTTAGCGCTCGCTTTGGCATCCGTTATACTGGCAACAATGTACTTATAATATCAAGTAAAATATTTATCCTTGGTCGTGTTTACGTGAGAATTTAGTTGAAGAACCCAGACAAATTCTATTTATAACTTTTGCCAACTAGGTGGTTTGCTCGGATATACGATAAAGATTTGCTGTAAATTCTTTGTTTTCGTTTTTATACTCTTAAATCAGGTTAGAAAAACTTATTTCTTGGGTGTAGTTATGAATAATGTATTTTCTAGACTTTAAAATTTTATATTTTATTTCGATGGAAGATTATGGATTTCGGAAGATTTCGATAGAATAAGTTATAATGTAATATACCTAATACCACTATATACCCTTGACAAATGTTTTTTTTTTTAGTTAATAATTGTTTGATGAGCCTTTCGATAGGTTAGGTTAGGTTTACCTTAAATTTTATTTTGATAAATAATCAGTATTGTTTCTCTCTCTCTCTCTCTCTCTTTCTCTCTCCCTCTCTCTCTCTCTCTCCCTCTCCCTGTAATACCTTCCCTTATTATGAAGTATTGGGCGCTCTTGCGTTTCTTAGCCAAAAATCAAAGATGGCTGATTCGCAGGATTAGCGCATTCTTTTCTGTTTTATTCTTTCGAAATTTGCTATACAAGTATTTTCCATTGCTCTCTGTTTCTCGCTCTTTGTTTGACTTCTCTTCATCTCAACGCCAATTCTTTCATGATCTCTTGTAACAGTTCTTCTCCAGCTATTAATATTTAGATTTTGGTTAACTGTGATATATCGCCTGTGTTCCAGATTTTCCTTAAGAGGAAACAGTAGCGATCAACAGGTAGCGAAAATGCGTTCCAAGATTGCGGCTGTAATTTTGAATATTTTTTCGAAATATTTGGCACACGTATTCGTAATATAATAAAGAATGGCGGTACAGAGCCCAATTTGAAAAATATATTAATATGTAGAAATTACTCTGTAATTAAATACAATATTAAAAAAACGAGCCTGTACTGCCATTAAGAAGAACAAAAAAATACACTTCCTTCAAATAAACTTGTTTATCCGATGCCTAGATTTTGTGTAATTTTGGAACTACTAAAATTTTTTATTTCATTAGTAGTTCCAAAATGACACAAAATCTAGGCATCGGAAAAAAAGTTTATTTGAAGAAAGTGTATTTTTTTGTTCTTCTTAATGGCGGTACAGGCTCGTTTTTTTAATATTGTATTTAATTACAGAGTAATTTCCACATATTAATATATTTTTCAAATTGGGCTCTGTACCGCCATTCTTTATTATATTACGAATACGTGTGCCAAATATCTCGAAAAAATATTCAAAATTAGAGCCGCAATCTTGGAACGCGTTTTGGCTACTTGTTGATCGCTACTGTATCACCTTAATGCATTATATGATTATATAATGAGTGCATATTGTGCCTTTACTATCCTTTTTTCTACAACTGCTCTACTAGCGCCTTTTTTCCATGATCGATCCCAGATATGTAAAGTTATCTACATACCTCCTGTATTTGTCTTCCTTGTATTTTAATTTTAGTTTCTTGGTTGCTGTTTTTTTTTAAGTTTGGTTTTTTTTTGTCTTTATCTTCAGGCCCATTTTCTTGGGAGTATTTTGCAAGCTTGTCGATCTTCTTTTGCTTATGACTGCTATGTTCGATTAGGGGACAAATGTCATCTGCGAACTACAAATCGTCCAACTAGTTATGCAATTTCCATTTAATACCTGTTTTATTATCGCTTATTTTCTGCATGATTCAGTCCGCTTTTATTATAAATATTGTCGGGGATAGCACACATTTTTGTTTAACTCCGCTTTGTATAGCTATATCTACTACCATTTTTCCCGCATGTTCTAGTCTGGCTCTATATTTCTTGTAAAATAGTCTGATTAAGTTGATTTATTTTATCGGTAGTCCATATAGTTTTAGAATCTTCCACATTTGTTCTCTGTTTATACCATCGAAGGCCTTTTCAGAGTCAAAGTGAAAGTAAACATGTTTATATTTTTTTGCCATTCACCAGCTTGTTCCAAGATAATTATAGAGTACAAGAGATACAGAGGTACAGGGACAAGATACAGAGGTAGGTACAGATATAATACAAATGTGGTCGATAGTGGAGCGTTTTGCGCGAAAACCTTCTTGGTTGTTTCTTAGTCTTAGTTTCTTGTCTATTTCTGGCTTCAGTCTATTCAATATGATATTTGACATTATTTTGAATGTGGCACTTAGCAGTGTTATTTCTCGCCAATTCTCGCATTTATTTAAATCGCCCTTTTTTGGTATCTTAATGGTTAAACCCACGTTCCATTTCTGTGGGAGCTCCTGGTCGGCCCATATCTTGTTAAAGAATTTGTGTAACATTTGTACTGATTCGTTTGCGTCCGCCTTTATTAAATCTATCGGTAGTTTGTCGCTTTCAGCGGCTTTGCCATTTTTTTAGTTGATTCAGTGTGTTTTGTATTTCTTCTTTGGTAATTTCAACTGTTCTAATGTTTATTTCCTGTATTACATTATCTCCGTCTATATGTGGTGTTTGGAATATATTTCCTCGCAGGGTTCTTTTCATCTTTGTATTATTTTATGTTCTGATTTAATTATATTATTTCCTTGTTTATCTTTGATTTGTTTATTACTGTTTAGTGTTTTCCCTGTCAAATTTCGGATGATATTGTACTGTATTTGATGGTCGTTTTCTTGCGCAACTTTTTCTGACATTTTTACCATATGATTTACGTAGTATCTTTTGTCTTTTCTGGCTTGCTTTTTAACCGCTATATTTTTCTTTGTATTTCCTTTCAACTACTTTTCCCTAAAATAAGGTTTTTGTCAGGACACTTGACCAGCCAGGTAGCAAATGGTTCTTTTAGTTATACCTATTACATTATAAATACAACAATGCCCGTCACAGTTCGGACGAGAGTTTTAATTATTAACAAATAAGGGTCAAATATGACAATTTTTTCGTTTAAATGGCTACAGGTAAAAATAACGTAATTAAATATCTTATTTAGATTATTCATCTTTTAGTAGATAAGCAAAGGTTTAAAATGGAAGTTTTGGAGTTTTGTTCTGATTATTTGTTACTTCGGAAATTGCAAAATAAAACTAAATTTCGAAAATAAACAAATTGCTATAACTTTTGCAAAAATGAACTTAAGACTTTGATATTGCATGAAATGTTGAGTCAAACAGTCCACATAATGCATAAAAAAATGCAAGACGATTTGTCAATTAGTTTAAATTGCATTCGATTTGTTTATCACAAAGAACTTTTTTGCAATGTTGTTGTTCAGAAAATAATAATGATACAGCAATTCTGTGGAAACCACAGAAAAGAAGAATACTTACATTTTCAACTTATTTAAAAAATCAATAAGAAGTCATTTTTACCATTCTGAAAACATTTTATGAAAGTAGAATCATTTTTGGCTTATAAACAATTTGAATAACCATATTAACATATTGACTAAATCTGCGTTGGGATTTGAAAAGCTGATATTTTGACACGAATTTAAAAAAATAAACTTTTCGCCTAGGTTAATTACGAGCAAATTAAGCCACTTTTATTACTTATTTAATTTACAGTTACTTCTATATACATAAAAGTCTCCTGTAACAGTGTTAGTTATCATATTCCTCCGAAACGGCTTGGCAGATTTTTATGAAATTTTACACATATATTCTGTAGGATTGAAAATAGATTGTAATCTATTATTTATACCCATAAGTTATAAGGGGGTTACCCTCTGCCACTTTTTTATTGTTTTAGAAAAAATTGTCTACCTTAATTTTATAGTATGTACCATTAAAAATATATATACAACCCTTAATTTTCACCCTTCTATCACCAAGACCCTATTTTTTAATAGCCATCTATTTATTTACATCTATAAAATTCCTGTCGTAATGTTAGTTGCCATAATCCTCCGATACCGCTTGAACGATTTTTATGAAATTATATATGTATACTCGAAGGTCTTAGAATCATAATTATCGGCCCCATAACATTTTGTATTGTTAGGTAGGTATATGTGTACATAACATACTCTACAAGACTACAAGAAATATATATAAATTTAAAAAAAATAATGATCAAAATCCATCAACTATCTCTGGAGATATAAAGAGCAACATATCTTTGAAAAATAAATTTCATTTTTTGAGTGCACGGATTTTAATAATTCCCCTCCACCGACCACGAGTCGATTTCGTTAGGGCGTTATTTTTAAAGATATATTAACCACTCTGTTCAAGTTTACTCAAACTTTTACATATAAACTATATACATACCTTGAACTTCAAACTAGCGCTAGTTAGCTTTCTTAATAAAAAAAAGTGGCTAACTTTGACCGTAATTAACCAAGGTGAATGTTTTTTTAACATTTATGTAAAAGTACACATCGAAAACAATGTGATAACTACATGGGTATTTCCTGTACACCAACAATCAGCAAAATATACGGAAGGATCTTAAAAAACCGAATAGAGACGAATACAAGAAAATGGAAGCAGAAGAACAAGCAGGATTTAGAGCCGGAAGATCTACAATTGATTACCTTTTTGCAATCGCACAAGTCATGGAAAAGAAAACAGCGATTAACCAAGAGATTCATTTCGTATATTATATTGATCTGAAAAAGGCATACGACAGTGTACTTGCATCGATTTACATAAAAATTTGGGATTAGGATCATATCACCCTGTACTTCATATTCTAGATCATGCTTAAGGGCGTTGATTATTTTAGGGGTGTAACCTACCCCTTATTGACAAAAATATATAAAAACATTGTAAATTTTAATATGGGTAAAATTTGGTTTTGATTGGTTAAATAATGATTGTTTTATACTTTAGGATAAAATATCATATTTCAACCCTTAAAAACCACCCTTAATAACATCACAATTTTTATAAGTAGATAGTTTAATAGATCTATACAGAAAAAAAGTAGAATTAAAGAATTACAAAAACATTTATTTACAAAAAAATACGAATTTACAAATATGTACAAATACAAATAGTTTTTTAGTCATCTTCCAGTATATCAACCGGTTCTGTGGTATTATACATACATTGAAAATTATCCATAAGCAGCCTATTCGATATTTAAAAAAAATCGTTTTCTAAACATGGCTCCTTCATTTTTGACGATAAAAAGTTTTTTCAAAAATAATTCTGTAGGATTTTTGAAGAGTTCTAAGACCGTGAAAACTAAATTCTGTAAGATCCCTTAGTTTTTAATTGGGGTGAGTTTAAAAGACTCGAATAAGGGGGTGTCTGCTCGTAAATAGAGGTTTCAAATAGCCATAGTATCTCGCTATCTGTTCACTGTAATGAAAATCCATGCACAAGAGAATTTTACTTATTAAATAATAAGCTACAATTTAATAGTCCATAATTTTTTCGTATCTCCAGTATTTTCGGAGATATTTTGAAGTAAAAGGTGACATAGGAAATTGCAAAAAATCAATTTTTCTTTAAAGTCCAATTTTTCTAAAATTAGGCCTTTTAAATAGGTCAAACTTCTTGGGTGTATTGATAATACGAATATAAAGGGAATTACAGAAAGGTGAAGACCAATTTTTAATCAGTAGGGTAGTTAGGGGGTTGTTGTCACTGATTTTTTCATAGAGAATAGCAGGTACCGACATTTTTTGATCATAAGTCGCTTAATTTTCATGCTAGGAGCTTCATATTATTATTTTTTGAAAGGTCTATCATTATACTTAAAAATATTATTTAAGTTTAATTTAATTTGTGTTACTAAAAGATGCATTTATGATATCTACAGTTTTTTTGATTAAATCCATATTTTTCGAGGTATTCTCAAAAAACCATCTAAAAAAGTCGATTTTTTCGTCGAAAAACTGTTACTTTCAAGCGCGAATATCTCGAAAAAGTACTAGTTTTACGAAGAAAATGTAAAAAACATTTTTTTCTTAGAATTCATTTTTACATCGATTTACGTGGTTAAAATATAATAAAAAATTCCCGTCCCCGAGATGGGGTGGCAACCACCCCAAGCTTTTAGCGTACAGCGGCATGATATAGAAAATGATCCTTGGACTATTCCCTACCCTCTGTGAAAATTTCAAGTAAATCCATGCTGGACGAAAAAATTGCGAGCCAAAATGCTTCATTTTCTCGACTATAGAAGAAGGAGAAACAATCAGTAAATGTAACGAATATAAATACCTGGGTATGAAAATCACGAATGATGGAACACTGGACGGAGCCATTAAAGAACGAAATACTCAGGGCAGGAAAGCAATTAGGCTCCTAAACTCAGTACTCTGGGACAAGCAGATAAACAACCAAAACAAGAAAAAATCTATAACGCCGTAGTGAAAAGCATTATAACATACAGCTGCGAAGTATGGCATATCAAGGAAAAATCAAAACAAATGTTAGATGTCTCTGAAATGGATTTTTGGTGAAGAGCTGCAGGAAGATCAAGAAGAGAACATGTCACCAATGAACGGATCGAGAAATAATGAAGGTCACACATACAATAAATGACGAAATCAACGAAATAAACTACGATGGTTGGGTCACGTACAAAGAATGCATGAAGATAGAATCACAAAACAAGTGCAAAACTAGAAACCGCAAGGTAGAAAAAGAAGAGGTAGACCGAGAAAAAGTTGGCAGGCAGGAATAAACAAAGCCATGGATGAAAGAGGTCTGTAAGTAGATCAATGTGCGGACAGAGAGGAATGGCGAACGGCGAACGGGTATCGGAAGACGGAGAAGGTTATAAACCGATAATACAATAATAATGTAAAAGTACCAGCTTTTTAAATCCTAAAGTCTAGGGATGGTGCATGGCGGTTGTTGAACAAAAAACCGGGTTTCAGTTATACCGTTTTTTTTACTTACGGTTTAAACTGGCGGTTATAACCGGTCAAATAACCGGTTGTTCCAAAAACCGGTTTTCGTTTTTTTAATCAAAAGCAAATAGGTTATAATGTTACATTTATATTGCACTTTAGTTTACTCAATTTTCCTCCCGAAAAATTTCCCAACCAATTCAACCTATAAAAATTTTCCTAGGCGCTCTCAAATTACCCTAAAAATGGGCGAAAGTACCCCAATCTCTGATTCGTCGCTCGTTGTAGACGGCTTCGGCGTATAGTGCGTTGTCAATAATTGGGATATTCTCAAAAATGATGATCCTACCCGATCTACCGAATGTCCCTTAGATCTATCAAGTTTAGAAAAATATCCAAATGACTTATATTTTACTTAAAAATAAATTCGATAAACCAATTCATTATTTACTTCTCTATTGCCATCAAACAATTTCAGTAGGTTATATTTTTTAATACGTTTGTAATACCTACCTTTTATTTCCTAATATTTAAAAATTACATATTGGAGATTCCTAATCGTATTTCGGTATTCACATTTCATACAAGACTCTCAAGTCTCAAGTACTCAAGTATAAACAATTTTTAGATGATGGTTGGAATATCGATTTCAAGCAGATCACTTACTTTTTTACGTAACTATATTATCATCTAAAACTAAATAACTATTCCCAAAATTGTTTCATAAAAGCTGATGTGACAATTTCGTCCAGTTCTCTATTAGTAAATAAAAGTTGAATTATGGTTGTTTGGGTTAATTACTTATTACTTCGCATATTATTTATAATACATATGATTGAGATCGAAGATAGATAGAAATTTCTTCATTTTTCTCTAAATAAATTTTTTTTCCACAGGTAACTTATTCGGTTTTTCACCGGTTATTACTTTAAAAAGAAAAAACCGGTTATAACCGGGACAAAAAAAAACGGTAAAACCGATTATTTCGAATTAAAAAACCGGTTTTAGGTTATAACCGGTAGGTTTTTCCCATCCCTAAATCGATTAATTTAGTTTGCAGTCAATACTAACAAAGTTATTCAAATTGTTTATAAGCCAAAAATGACTCTACTTTACTAAAATATTTTCGGAATGATAAAAATGACTTTTTATTATTTTTTTAAAAACTTTGAAAACATAAGTATTCTTTTTTCATGCGGTTTTCACATAGCAAATTTTTTATTTTTGAAATTTAAATTTTATTTTGCAACTTCCGAAGCAACAAATAATCGTACCAAAATTCAAAAACTGACATTTTTGACCCTTATTTGCTAATAACTAAAATTATCGTCCGAACTGTAACGGACATTTTTATATTTATAATGTAATAGGTATATAGTATCCAAAAAATCCATTTGCAACCTGGCCGGTCAAGTGTTCCGAACGTATATTTTTGCCTTATTTCCCTGGAGTACAATGTGTCTCCGGTTATCCATTTCTTTTCTCTTTTTTTTTCATCCCTATAATTTCGTTTGCAGTTTTTGCATAATATCCTTGAAGTTCTTCCATATTTCTTCCACTGCTTCCTCATGTTGGGACACTGCTGTTCGGTTTAATTTCAATCTTTTTGTGAATTCGATTCTTGTGTTTACTTTCCGGTTTTTGTCTTTGGTTAATTTCATCTTTATTTTGACCCTTACTTCAAAGACGCATGTCTTTGATATGTTTAATTGCAGACCAAATATTTGATTTTCGTTTTCAACCAGTCGTGTAAGATCAATCAGCTCTGATTGACTATTTGCAAGAAGGGCTGTGTCATCTGCGAAACGTAGGTTGTCTATTTTATGATTATTTATTGAGATGACTTTTTTCCATCCTTCAAGTGCTCTTCTCATAATATGCTCTTCATATATGTTGAATAATCGTGGAGATAGTATACATCCCTGTCTGACACCCTGTTCTGGATGAAATTCCTTTGAAAGTGTGTCAAGCACTTTAACTGATCCAATAGTGTGTTCGTATAGTTCAGTTATAAGCGAAATAAGGTGTTGGGGTACGCCTACTTCTTTTAGTATTTGCCATAAATGTCTCCACTTGACCCTGTCGAACGCCTTACGATAATCTATAAAGCATATGTACAGTGGAATATTAAATTCCCTATATTTTTCGATTATCTGTCTTATATTCAACAGGTGTTCTCGAGTACCTCTACCTTTGGTAAATCCAGTTTGCTCTTGTGGAATTTCTCTTTGAAGGAATGTTTTTAGTCTCTCATTGATTATATTTAGTATTATTTTACTGGCATGTGATATAAGAGAAATAGTTCTATAATTGTCGCATTTATGGAAGCTGCCTTTTTTATGAATTGTTGTTATTGTAGATTTTGTCCAGTCTTCAGGCCATTGTTTAGAATGCCATATTTGGTTACAGAGTAGATGAAGTAATTTTACGCCAGTTTCTTCTGTGGCTGTTTGTATTTCTGCTGTTATCATATCTGGACCTGGTGCTTTATTATATTTAAGCTTAATGATCACTAGTCTTACTTTATTTTCAAGTATATCAGGTTCTCCTTATACTTCATCAAATATTTGGTTAACAGGTTCTTGGGGTTAATCATCTTTATATAGGTACCTGCAATACGATCTCCATGTCTCTGCTATATCTTCTCTGATTGTTCTCAGAGTTCCAGTGTTGTCTTCAATGGCCCAAGTTCTGGCTTTGAAGTATCTTGTTATAGTATTTTTACTACAAAAACGTTATTACGTAGGTCAAAATTTTTGACGTAAGAGAACTGTCAAAACATTAGAATGTGACTTTTCATTATTGCTATGTTTATTATAAACACGGCAATACTGAAAAGTCACATTCTAATGTTTTGACAGTTCTCTTACGTCAAAAATTTTGACCTACGTAATAACGTTTTTGTAGTAAAAATACTATAAGTAGCGTATTTTTCTAAATAGATCTCTCGGCTGATTATTCTGATCATGTCTCTCAATTTCTTTGCATATACTTTGATAGTACAGTTTTTTATCTGCCTTGCATCTTCGCTTTACTTTTTTATTGGGGTTTCTTAAACTAGCTTTTTTCCTTTCACTATGCATACCACTTTGACAAAGATTTCTTCTATTCTCAATGATTTGAAAGGTTCCATCTGTTATCCAGTGTTTCCGTTTCACAGGATTAGGTGTTGTTACACAATGTTTAAAAGTCTCCCATATTTCTTGTGATGTTCCGTTACGAATAGAGGGCATTATTTTATGTAATTACTTCTTGGAGAAGTTCGTCCTGCGTTTTTAGTTCTATCTAATGATCTATCTGATTATATCTATTATACAGGTGGTGACATTATAATTGATATATTATAGTATGAGAATAGAAAAATTATATTATTAAAAATATTGTAATAAATAATTATATCTATGCATCTATAAGCGAGGTTCCTATAGCCTCTGCTACTTCTCGCATTTCGACCGCTATCTTTTTCTGTCCATCCATTCGACTTCTTTGATGGCTTTATCTCTCATGATGTACTGTACATCTTCTTCCCAGGTAACTGAAGGCCTTTCCCTTCTTCTTCTTTGTTGTGGTATGTAATTTAAAGCTTTCTTTGGCCATCTATCTTCATTCATTCGTTTGACGTGACCATACCACACTAGTTGTCTCGTTTCAATTCTATCTACACTGGAATATACAGTTTTTGTCCTCCTTCCTGATGCGATCTTTTATATACCACACGCTCTCCTTAGATAATATATTTCTACTACCTACTTCTATTCTCTTTCTATCTTTTTTTGTGATCTGCCAAACTTCTGCTCCATAAGTCATAATAGGCTCTACCAAGGTACGATAGATTGTCGTTTTTTGTCTTATCTCTTTAGACCATAGTAGAGAGCTTAGAATGTTTACCGCTATTTTGCCCTGCTGTGTTCTGTTTTCGATGTCTCTTTTGCCTTCTTTAGATAATATAGATTCGAGATATTTATATTCTTTAAATGTATTTGTTGTTCTAATTTCTAAATCTGGATCTCCTAATAAAGAATTAAGAATTAAATTCTAACACTTCTATAATATGTTACAATTGAGCAATTAGACTACCAGTTTCGGCAACTGGTTATGATAAATTCATCAATTTTAATGAACATAGTTTTTATTCTTGCAGTAAAAAAATACACTGTTAATTATACAAAGAGAATATCATTAATCTGTCACAACAATAATTGTTTTAACATACTACAATAATCATTTATCAAAACCGTATCACGTATGACGTCATCAAAACCGTTAAAGTGATTTTAGATATACAGCAAGCGAACGTGGCGCGCCTGACGGCAACTGCCTCAAGTAATGTGTATATTATTATACAGATAACGTGCCTGAGGACATCCGGCCAATATTTTGTTCAAGCATTGTAGGAAGTGGTACCTTTCACCTGCGATAAATTTTAGAGAAAATCCTCGTGGCAACCGTATATCGGAGTCCACGAACACCTGGACGCCACGAGAGACTACAGTTTAACATGGGGGGACGTCATGAGATGCTAAAAATAAATATAATATATATAACAAGGTTGAAATATTGGGGTAGCAGCAATCTCAAAGAAAACTCTTTATAATAATTCCAAGCTTTTTATATATATATATATATATATATATATATATATATATATATATATACGTCTTCAGATCAAGGCGAGATCCGAGTAAATCGAGGACAACCCGAGATCCACCAATAGGAAATTAATTATTGGAGTATATTGTTCATAACTATCTTTATAATTAACATATTAATCATGGCACACTTAGAGGGGAAAAGATTTTTGTACTTAAATTTTTCTGATAAATTTACAGCGAAACGAGATCCGTAGCTGAAAAGAGAAGGGGAGGACTTATATACGAAATTTTAGATATTTACCGGTCAACGCGAGATCACACACTGATGCCAGCTCTAAAGAGTATTAGTCGAGCGATTGGAGCTCGTGTTGTATTGTATATTTCCCACGATATACAGATAGCGTTGCCTCGAATTCTTTATGTAACTTTTAGGTATCGCTTCTTTTGTGTCTTTAACGTCTACCGTGGTTTTCTTTAAATATTTTGAATTTATTGTGTTTCAACCATATCTACTACCCACTTTAACTATAACTATTTAGATTTACCTTTCAGAAAGTCCCTTAGTTTTGTTACATACATAAGGGTGTGAAAAAAGAAAAAGAATACTTTACAAATAATAACCATTTAATAATGATAATTATTTGCAATACAATATTTTAAAACTATACATTTATATTCTTAAAAAACACTTACTACCAAACCAAAATGTAATTATTATATTCTTAAAGAATACAAATTGTTACAAAATAATTATTTAAATGATGGCTTGTTTTAAAAATACATTACAAAAAAGTAAACATTTTTATAATTATTATTAAAATTTAAAAAATAAAATACCTCAATATGTAATTATTATTTGATAGTTAAAAAATGATTTTAAGTAAAATGATTTAAAAGATAAAAAGAAACACACATAATTTTCAGGGTCAACTCCTAATTGCATGAAAAATTGGATTTAGGATTAACCCATCCCCCACTTCAAAGTTGAAATTGTGCCGTTGATTGCTTTTATTTGGAGGGTGAAAAAATATACGTTCATAATAAGTCCGGAAACAGATCTGACTAACTTTAAGCAACTTTTGTTCTACAGAGTTTTTTTAACTTACGTACTAGGTTAATTCAGTAGTAGGTACTAGAGTCACTTGCGACTAAAAATGTTTACTTTTCAACAAAAAAAAAACACGTTTTTCGGCGGTTTTTCGCAAATTATCAAAAAGTAAGTATTTTATTGAAAAAATATTCTTGGAAAAAATGTAGCATATAAAAAAACGAAAAAATAGTATATTCTTAGTCTATAGAACCAGTAAAAGTAAATTTGTAGCTCATAAAAAAGACGATCTTATCCTTCAAATTCCAAATCAAATATTTTAACGTGATACATAGTACCAAAAAATGAAGCTCTTTTCGGGGAAAAACCCATTAATAATTTTTTAAACTGTTTACACAAAGCTTGATTATATTTTATAAAAGTTATATACGGGTAGGAAAGACAACCGAACGAATTTTCGAACGTTTAAACAGACTACATCCCAGATTTACCAATTTCTGGACAATTGATCCAAAGGCTGGATTCTAACAACGAAACAGTTGTGGATTTTCAAGTTTTCAATGAGAGTCAGAATGAAAAACATTAGTGACCTCGAGTATGATGGTTTGGAGAATTTGGCTGGTTATATCTGCCATAAATTGAAGGACTCCAGTATTCAATCCGAAGATGTTTCAACGTACACGTGGGTTGATCATTTGAGTAAGTGTGGTTTATGTAAACCATCAGACACTCTCTTGTCATATATTAAGTAACTGGAGACAGTTTTTCCTTCCACATGAATGGTGATTCCATTTTGGTAACTAAAAATTATTTAGAAAACCTTATGTCCAAAAGTGTAACTGTAGACTGTTCTAACAAAGCGAACAAGTTATTTTTTAGGTCTCGGATGTACTTCCGAAATAAAGAATTAATTAAGTCTCTTAACAACCTAACATTGCGTAAAAGAAAAATTATGAAAACTGCTACATAGTTGCTGTATGTGCTATACGTCTATTTCACATGCACAAAATTTGAATAAAGTGCATGGCATGAAAACTGTAAAACTTATTTTTGTCTTTTCCAAGCCTCTTACTTAAATCTGATGAAATACATTATTTAAAAAGTAAAAAATTTTGTTTTTTTATCAATCCATTAAATTTATGGTTTTATTTTGGGGCTTTTCTTCCCCTTGGTAAAAATTATATTTACTAATGTGTAGGCCACTAATCAGTTTTTGCCAACTAACGAAATATAATAATTTTATTAGATATCTATTATATGAATATTTTTATTTTCCGGATACCAATATAATCAAGAAACTGGAAACTTTACAAAAAACTGAAAATCAATTTAAATAAAAGTAAATAGTTTAATAATTTTCCTCTAAACTATACAAATCACTTAGTTTCTTTTAGTCATAATCCATTCATTTGTACTATTCTCAAATTTCATTCGCGTTCGTATTACGAATGCATAGACGGGATTATGCTTTACTCTGTTGCTGACGTCATGCGCCAATCGGACGAGCTTACGTAACTAGAATATCAGGGTGTGCATATTTCCGGGTCCCGGTGAATTCGTATCTATTTTAATCCCCCATCCTAATTACAGGCCAACTGGCAACTCTGGTGCTCAGTTAATTTTTAAATAACCCATTAACTACCGGTGAATTGCTAACTTTCATTTTTTAAGTATTGTTGATAATCTAATATCGGTATTCCAGGTATTTAGCGCTGCACTCCTAGAAAATGGAAAAATGGCACAGGAAGTGAAACCGATGACGAAACGAAACGCAAAAGAGAAAACTTGGATGATTGTTTTAATAGAAGTAAAATTACAAAACGGTCACCAAGCAAAGCAGGCAACGAAAACAAAGAAGACATGGAAAATGTTATGATTACAATGATGAAAGAGCTAATGAATAAAAACGATGAAATGCTTCAGGAAATAAAACAAATAAAGAAAGAACAACAACAAACCAATAAAGAGTTCATGGATGTAAAAGCAGAGAATCAAAAACTAAAAAAAGAAGTAAAACAGCTACATGAAAGAATGGAGCAACTGGAGAAATTTAGCAAAAAGAAAAGCTTGATCGTAACTGGGTTGAAAGTAGAAACAAATGATTATACGACATTAAAAGAAGAAATAGAAAATTTCATAGCCCAAGAGTTACAAACACAAATAAAACTAAGAAGTGCAACAAAAATAGGAGAAACAGTATGCGCAATAGAAACAGAAACCCTCACGGATAAAATGGAAATCCTAAACAAGAAACGTAAACTAAAACAGCATAAAGATCGTATCTATATAAACAACGATTGGACATCGAAAGAAAAAGAAATACAAAAGGAAATAACTAAAATAGCAAAGGATGAAAGAAGCAAAGGTAAGCAAACGAAAATCGGCTACAAGAAATTAATAGTGAATGGCAAAATCTGGATATGGGACGAAGAGAGAGAACAGCTGATAGAAAATTCAAAAAACAAACGAAGAACAGCGGCTGAAATATGATATTGATGTGTCAAAAAAAGACTCGGCAATGCAAACGGTTAACGAAAACAAAATAACGCACACAAAATACAGAAAGAATCTCGATAAGAAGAAAAGAACAAAACCCATTAGAATGGGATCTTGGAATATTAGAACCATGCTGGCAGTAGGTAAGATGCAAGAAATAGCTCTTGAAATGAAAAAATACCAACTAGAAATCCTAGCCCTCCAGGAAATACGATGAAAGAAAGAAGGAAAAATTGGGAAGAAAAACGTTAGCATGTATTATTCGGGAGAAAACAAACAGGGAACGAATGGTACGGCATTTATGGTGACCAAAAAAATGAGGGAAAAAGTGATACAATTCAAAGCAGTTAATGAAAGGACATCTTACATAAGAAAATAAACAAGCCAACATCTCGATAGTCAATTGCTATGCACCCACCGAAGAAGCAAACCAAGAAGATAAGGCAGAATTCTACGACATATATTCCGAGGAATGACATATTAATAATATTGGGTGATTTCAATGCAAATATCGGAAAGGAGAACTATAATCGTAATGTAGCTGGCAAAGAAACCATTCATGAAACTACGAATGATAATGGAGGAGAAATCTGAAACCTA
Organism: Diabrotica virgifera virgifera; assembly: GCF_917563875.1. NCBI lineage: Eukaryota > Metazoa > Arthropoda > Insecta > Coleoptera > Chrysomelidae > Diabrotica > Diabrotica virgifera. The sequence goes on from NC_065450.1 coordinate 109,854,486, forward strand.
GCAGCAGCAACAAACACATATATAGTTAGTACTGGGCATAAACATAAAAAAGAACACAAAATGACATGGATGATACCAGGAAGAATGGATGGAAACCAAATAGATCATACTCTAATTTCGAAAAAGTTGACACAAATAGTACAAGACGTAAGGTCATATAGAGGGACAAATGGAGGCACTGACCACATATTGTTGATAGCAAAACTTAAGATGAAAATAATCAAAGCAAATAATCATAAGGAAGGAAAAAGGAGGAAATGGAATATAGCCAATCTGAAAACGCAAGAAACAAAGCAACAATATACAGAACAACTGGAACAGAAATTGGGTCAGTACGAGCACATAGAAATACAAGGAGAATGGAAAAACATAAAGAACAGCATAATAGAGACAGGAGAACAAATAATAGGATTCCAAAAAAAAACAAAGAATCGAAAGAATGGTTTGATGAGGAATGTCACCAAAAAAGTCAACTGAAGCACCTCGCAAGAAACAAATGGCTACAAAGTACCGAACAGGAACAACTGGATTAATATAGAAAAGAAAAACAAGAAGCATTGAAACTCTATAGAAGAAAGAAGAACACATGGATCTCTGAACAAATGCAAGAATTAGAAACGAATAATAAAGACAACAAGAAATTGTTCGAATAGATAAAACAACAATACAGTACTAAAAAATCTGCCACAAAAATAAACAAAAAAGATTGGGAAAAACATTTCACGAACCTATACAAAAACGACAACAAGGCATATTCAGAGGATGAGGATATAAGAGATAACAGAGATGAAGAGGAAGGCGCACCTACTTATCAGGAATTCATGGAGGTATTAAAACAACTAAAAGTAAACAAAACGCCAGGGCCAGATGAAATCAACAACGAACTGATCATCAACGGAGGAGAGGAGCTCACGAAGCGAATGCAGAAGTTAATGGTTACAATTTGGAAGGACGAAAGCATGCCCATAGAATGGAAAAACGGACACATCGCACCAATCTTTAAGAAAGGTGATCCAACTAAGTGCTGCAACTACAGACCAATTATGCTACTAAATACAACGTATAAGATATTGACCACAATTATAAGAAACCGACTAAATCAATACACAGAAAAAATTATAGGACCATACCAACAGGGTTTTAGAAAAGGAAGATCAACAATAGATGCAATATACGTACTGACACAAACAATTGAAAAAAGCTATGAAGAAATGAAAAAAATGGAGATACCGACAAAATTAATAAGACTAACTAGAATGACAATAAAAGACTCAACAGCAAAAATTAAAACAAATGAGGGCGATACAAATGACATCAAAATATAACTTGAAGTAAGACAAGGAGACAGTCTGTCAACGACACTATTTAATATCGCTCTAGAAGGAGTAATTAAGGACACAGGGCTGAAAAAGAAAATTATTCAAAGCTCAACACAGATCATAGAATATGCAGATGACCTGGGACTGGTAGCACGAGATAAAAAAAAGACTAGAAGAGGCACTTTTAACCCTGGTAAGGGAAGCAAAGACGAGAGGATTAATAATCAATCAGAATAAAACAAAATATCTTATAAGCACACGAGACAATGTCAACAGAATAACAGAAATAAAGATAGGTGAAAATACATTCCAGAGAGTAGACTGCTTCAAATACCTGGGGGTGATGGTGGACGGCAAAAACGGAAGGAGTATAGAGATAAACGAAAGAATTAAAGCAGGTAATAGAGTATATTGGAAATATCACCGACTACTCAAGGACAAAAACCTGAGCAAAAAAATAAAATCAAAAATATAGACAGCAGCAATCAGATCAGTGATAGCCTATGGAGCAGAAGTAATGTGCCTTACAAAAAAAGACGAAGAAAAGTTAAGAATAATTGAGAGAAAAATTATGAGAAGAATACATGGCCCAGTAAAGACAGAAACAGGGAAATATAGAAAGCTGATAAACCATGAAATAATAAATATAAATAAAGGAAAAGATATAGTAAAATTCATTAAAGCACAAAGGCTCAGATGGTTTGGGCACACACAAAGAAGAGGGATAGAAGAACTGATCAGGAAGATAATGAACTGGAAACCAGTAAAAAATAGACCAAGAGTATGACCAAAAATAAGATGGGAAGATCAACTGCTAGACGAACTATCAAAGATGGAAATTGCAAACTGGAGAGAAAAGGTTCAGGACCGGAGAGAGTGGAAGAAGATAGTAGAGAAGGCAAAAAAACATCACAACCTATGAACTACGATCTAAAGGAAAAGCGGACTAATTTACCGCGTGAAATGGATGAAAAGAGCTCATATTTGAGGGAACTATACTCTAACAAGAGTGAACGGTCCATATAATAATTCCAGGTATGTACCTGTATAAATTACCCTCCTTGAAGGTGGTGTAAAAGGTACTTATCATTTATGTATTGTCTCTTGGAAGGATTACTAGAGAAAATCCAAATAAATTTTGAAAAAATGGCTGAAATCGCTGAAGTTCTTGTAACAGATTTCGTAATGAGTGAACATGGGTGTAAGTTATTGGTGGTAAGTGATTTTAAATTTCACTCAAAGAAAGTTCTAAAAAGTGGAAAACATGTATGGTACTGTTCTGCATCTGGTTGCCAGGCAACCTGTTATACCGACGGTTAGTTTTTTTTAATATATTAAGTAGTAACTATGTTGGTTATCAACAATTTGATGTCAAAAATGCACATTTTGCCATTTTTTGTCTACCAGTAAGAAGAAAAACATTCAAAACAAAATTTAAGATAACCGCATTATAGAGCATATAAAACAATTTAAACAAGGTTTTATAAATTTCGCTATACTTAATTGTTGCTTATAAAACTATAAATTAAATCAGTTTAACGTTAATATAACTTATGTCAAAATACAACTTATATCTCGATATTAGGTGAAATAGCTCAAAGAAATGAGTAAAAATACACGGTTTTTATGACACTCAGTGTAACTGCGTAACAATTGTTTTAGTTTCTATATGGACGGAATAACAAAATTTATGTAAATCTGACCAATTTAATTATTTATTGACAATTTAAATGAAAAATAGCCGATTTTAAGAATTTTCGTCTATAATTTACAATATTTTACCAAAAAACTGAAAAAAGAACCGATTAGTTTATTGAAATAGCCTTAAAATGAGTTGAAGTAAAATAGAATTGGAGCTTTGTTTATCAATAAACATTAATGAAAAGTATACATTTGCGATAGGCTCTGTGTTGGCTTAATCCGTTACTGTTCAAATTTATTTCTTACGTTTTAAGCTAACTATCTGAGGTACCCCTAAACCCTAAAAATGTCATCAAAACGACTATTTTGAAGCTCTTCCGACTGGATTAAAGAAGCTATTATCGATTCAAACAAAAGTTGTGTATTTTTAATTCTAAATTTCAACTATTTAATTAAAAATAAAGGGTTTCAGTTGAAAATTCAAAGTTGCTACACCCACCGCTTTCGCAGGCAGAATAAGAACCCCGCTATTGCATAAGTATATAGATTTTGGAAAACCAATAAAAAAGCATTCCAAAGTTTTTTCGATATGACGTCTAGTTCTCGAGATATTTGACAATCGCCTTTCTGGACAGAGCCCTTAAATAATGTAAATATTCTTATTCAAGTTAGACATAAGCCGAGTGAGAGAGCTGACCGTGAAATTCATTTGCAATGTTTCCAAATTTACCGGATCTCGGGTTGTCTGCAAAATATATATTTAGCATATACACAACAGATCGCGCGCTCTGCCTTCTACAGCGGATTTAGTGGAACCACTGCAATATAAAATTCACCAAATGGGGTGCAAAATGAGGTCCAGACAAAAATCGATTTCCTTGTACCCCAACCATTGTTACATCGAGATGTCACTATATACACGTGAATACAAGGTGAGATCCAAAATCGGATCTCCCCTTGCAAAACGGATCTCATCTTGTATAGCTTATGATACAAACGGATCTCGCCTTGATATGAAGACATATATATATATATATATATATATATATATATATATATATATATATATATATATATATATATATTATATATTTTCTGATAATAATAGACCTTTAAATAACAATAATAATTGTTATTTAATTTTTAATTTATTATTTATTTTAATTTTAATGATTATCTTAAATGATTTTAATAAATTTTTTTGAATGATTTAATTAATTTTATAATTTTATTTATTTTATATTTTATTTAAAATTGATTTATTTTATTAAACATTTTATTTTATAATTGAATTTTATTTTTATTGATTTATTGATTTTTATTGAATCTATTGGGCGCCATCTATTAAGAAACTATTGTACCTACCAACTCAGCTCAGTTGAATACTTACACATAACAGGAAACTCTTATCTCTTTGGGGTCGTGAGACATGAAACTGTTGTAAGATGGACAAATTGTGCTAATAGATTGGAATTCATAAACAAAATGGAGAGACAACACAATTCTGATGAAAAACTTTTACAAATATATTGAAATAAAAGAAACAAGCTAAATGCAACATCAAATAAGGTAAATACAGAAATTATCATTAAAATTTTAATACTAGAATATCATTATACTGCATATCCTGGCTTATATCTATAGTTATAAGAAAACAAATGAAAGGTCATTGACTTTTGTGGTTATGATCAAAAATAAACCAAATTATGCAAGTATGGATATTTCTCTCTAAATTATTGTCTTGCCAAAGCAATAAATAGCATTAAATTTTCAAAAATTTTATCTTGATCATGCATGTTTTAATATTCAATATTTTTATTGAACATGATATCATGGAAAATAGTTTTTTGTACAAAATAATAACGTCACCTGACAATTATAGTCCACCGAAGCCGAATTCTTTCTTGAAACACATCCAAATGCTGGTTTTCCGTTGAGCTCCAGGTTCTCCCCAAGTCCATGCAGGTTACAATACCATTTTAGTGACTTAATTAAAGTCCCTTCTGCTTCAAAACACTTTTCATACGAAGATTAAACATTAAAGTTTATTTTGTGATCAGTTTTTCGACTGCATTTTGCGAATTTTCTATTTTTAAACCAAATCTTTTGGGAATAGCTTTAAAAAACGTCTCTTCCCTCTGAATCCCTAGAACCTTCTCCTTGAATTCAATTTTTTAAGCTTGGCGTCCTTTTTACAGCTAATCATATTTAAACAAATTAATAATTCATGCTTTGGAAATTTAAATGAGCCAATGAAATAATTTTGCAAATTATGACATTTAATCAAAATGGTATTTTTTTGTCTAAAATTTGGAAATATATGCCTAAATGGTGATCTTATTCTCTTATTTGAGTAAAATTGAATTAAAGAATTAAATTCATTGAACTTTATAGATTCTTTTCATATATTTTTCATATTTGAGGATACTCCCAATAAATTGTTATAGCCACTTTATGCGAACACTGTCCGTACACTTTCTATACCTTTTACCACTACCTCTACAAATTTAAGTCCAAATATCTTCACTATTAATACATATAAAGTACTGAAATAACTTTCAAATTATTCAGAAATAAATTACCAATTGATAGTGCATTAGCCATATCTCAGAAAATCATTTTTCTTCGTTAAAATTGATATCGAATTCTGACATTTCCCAAATCTACAACTTTAATGAACTATTTTCAACATTTTGGTCAAATTCACATTAATAGAATCTAAAATTGGTCTAACCATTATTCTAAATTTTTAGATTGGAGCCTCTTCTAAGATACTTTCATAAATTTATAAACTTAACCAAATCATGGAGAACGTATCACATCAACGAACCTTCTCTCCAAGTGATCTTTAAAAAATGTAACTTTTTTATGATTATTAAACAGAAACAAGGTCATCATGGAACAAATTTGTAAGTAATTCTTTTGGTAAGACTAAATTTCAAACTATTGCATGTTTAGCAACAAATTCTCACATTAGATGCCCCTTAAATAGCTTCCTTTATATAGTATGGTCTATTTCAAACTTTCTTGTTACTTAAACTGTATAACTCTAAATAAATTCATTATATAACCATTAAATCAATGCATAGTGCAATCTTAACTTTAATTCCCTTTAATACTCTCATTCTATTCAACTCTCCAAACCAATCACGTCTCTCGAACACCACCTATATCAAGATACTTATTTAACTGCTTTGGGCAGTACAAAATCATTAAATTGTTTATTATTTAACTTATTCTATCAATTTGGTATCTTAAAATCATGACAACTTGCCCTAAATGAAAAATTTACAATTTTTCTTAAATCAAATTTAAATTTTTCATTTAAAATTTTAAACAATTCACTAATCATACTAAAAAAATTATACTGCATCTTATTATCTGTAACGTATCTATGGTAATATTTATACAAATCATTTATATTAAAAATGCCCCTAGATCTCTTTTCATCTATATATTCTAATTCATACGAATTTTGTCCGTTATGATTCCGGACTCTATATGGACCTTCGAAAATTGGCATAAGCTTTGCACACATATTTTCCCTAATGTTAGATACTCTATGTGCCCTTAACAAAACTAGATCTCCTGCTTCAAAATTGACTTTTCTGCCCTTCATCTTCTTAACCATTCTATTCAAATATTTTTCCCCACTACGTTGTATTTTCCTATTAACTTGTTCCATTATTTGTCTATATGTCAAGTCATTTTGTACTATCCATGGTCTGTCCGGTTGCTGTCCCGTCATTAGATAATATGGAGATTGTTCAGTAACTGTATTAGGTAGAAAATTCATGTTATTTTCTATAACTGGTAAATGTTGTGTCCAATCTGTATGTTATTGTATATAAATTCTTAAGAATTTTATAATTTCTTGTATATATCTCTCTGATGGATTTGATTGAGGATGTCTAATGCTTGTAAAATTAAGTTGAATGTTATTCCGTTGACAAAATTGTTTGAATCTTACACTTTGAAAATAAGTTGCATTGTCTGCTATTACTGTTTTGGGTTTACCTACATTATGAAAATAATCTGAAAATGCTGACTTTATTACCTCAACATTAGTCCTGTTGGTTGGATATAATTTAATGAATTTTGAAAAAATATCAACAATGATAAAAACATGTTTCTCATCTGCTTCTGTTGGTATCAACTCTGTCAAAAAATCTATTGCAACAATTTCTAATGGTTCAGTAGCCAAAATGTTTTTAGGTGTATTGAAATTAATGATATTTCGATGCTTATTTCTTTGACATATGTCACATTGCTTAGTAATATTTTTAATTATTGTTTTGTCCTGTCTACTGATGTAATTCTCCCTAAACATCAACCAAATTTTCCTACTACCTGCATGTCCATTATTGACATGCAAATTTAATAAAATCTCATGTGCCAAATTTTGTGAAATAACATAACATTCCTGTTGTTTTATTTTCTTTATGTAAAGGTTATTTATGATTAATGTTCTTCGTTTGTCATGTTCCGTTAAAGTCAGTTGATCTTGTCTAATTGTCTCTATTGAAAATAATCCGTCTATTTCATTCATCACCTTAATTCCAATATATATCCTGTTTCCACCCTCATGTCGAATTTCATTATCCCTTGACAATGCATCTGCTACTATATCGAGTTTACCCGAGATATATTTTATTTCGAAATCATACTCTTGGAGTAACAAAGCTCCCCTATGTATGCGATTATTTAATAAACGATTATTCATAACATTAATTAATGATAAATGATCTGTCTCTATAAAGAATTTACCACCTAATAAATAAAAACGTAACTTATTAACACAAAACACTATACTAGCAAATTCTAACTCTCCCACACTATAACCTTGTTCATATGATCTAGTCAAACGAGATACAAAACTAATAGGTACTTCAAATTCATTTTGATATTGTAATAATACCCCTGACAACTTATGCATAGATGCATCTGTTCGTAAAGTAAATGGCAAGCTGTAATCTGGATGGTATATCTTTAAATTTTGACAAAATTGATTTTTTATGTTATCAAATGCAAATTGTTGTTCCATACCCCAATACCATTTTACTCCTTTCTTGAGCAAATGATTTAAAGGAACTATCTTTTGGCTCAAATCAGGCACAAGCCTTTTAAAATAATTGATTAAACCAAGAAAACCACGCAAATTTTTAATATTTTTAGGGGTAGGATATTCTTTTATTCTATCCACTCTCTCCTCATCCATTGAAACTCCTAAATTATCTATTTTATACCCCAGAAAGGTAACACTATCTTGAAAAAATTGACATTTCTTTATATTGATTTTAAGACTCGCTAAATCTAATTCTTTTAATAGTATCTCAATATGTTTTAGGTGTGAATGTTCGTCTTTTGACAGTATTAGAATATCATCAATGTAGTGAAGGATGAAATCATCATACTTATTTAAAATACTATGAAGAGCGCGAACTAAAGCACTACATGAACTCTGCAAACCATAAGGCACAACACAAAATCTGTAAAGAACACCATCAATCATAAAAGCAGTATAATCTCTGGACTCATGGGCTAAAGGAATCAACCAAAAACTATGTCTCAAATCTACTTTGCTAAAATATTTTGCCCCCGTTATTCTCCCGAAAATAGTTTCTGTTGTAGCAGGTGCTTCGTATTGTGGTATGGTATGATTATTTAAATTTCTTGCATCAAGACAAAGTCTTAATTCTCCACTACTCTTTTTAACTACGACAATTGGATTTATTATTCTTGAATTACACTTTTCTATTATTCCATTTTCTAACATCTTTTTTAATTCTCTTTTCATCTCACTTCGGTATCTATATGGTATCGGATATGTTTTCGGTCTAAAATCTTGAATGTTTCTAACTTCTATGTTGTGAACATAATCTTTAGCGAATCTGTTTTCCTCATTTATGAGTCCATCATACTTTAATAATATTTTCTTCACTTCTCCTATCCACTCTTTCTTACATATTAATTCCTCCTCCATTATATTCATATTACCTTTACATGCATCACCTTCAACATCTTCATATCACACATTATTAATATACATCAATTCCTTGCCCTGTTCTGGACTTAATTCATTAAATATTTCAATATCTTCCATATACATTCTCCTCATATTCATCAATTCCTTGCCCTTTTCTGGACATACTTCTTCCTCAAATTTCATACACTCCTCCTTTACTTGTACCAATCCTTTCTCATAATTTATCACCATACCCATTTTATCTAACATATCCGATCCAATCATAATATCATATTTCATCTTATCAATGACAATCAGTTGTATTATATAAGCTTCTTTAATTAATTTAATATTACTAACAATACTTTTATTAACATGAGTAATTGTTTTATTATTTGCACCTACTAAACTTAATTTTGGAATCTTAAAACATGAATCTTCTAAATTTAACCTTTTTATAACTTCTTGACTAATTAAGGAAATCTCTGATCCTGTATCCAATAAAACTTTAAAATATATACTACAAAATTGAACTCTAATAAAAATTAATCCCCTTGTAAGGAATGTTGAAGGGTTGGTATACAATTAACCCTTATAGTCCTTATTTAAATAATTACTGCTTCATCTGCTACAACATACTTTATTTACAAGTCTTTGAAGTGTATTATAAACAATAACATTATATCAGCCAAACCATTTCGCAATTCTACGTACAATAATATAATTCATTCTCTCGTGTTTTGTCGTCTATTTTATATTTTATTCTTAACTCAAAACAACACGTCTTATGGGTTCACCTGAGTTCAATGTCACTTCACTAATACATATCTTATAAGGTTATTTAAAATTAACTTAAAACATATTATTCTATATAGATTGTGCTAATGATATTACATCTCCCTGTTTTAAAATGAGATATATTCCTCTTTCCCTTTTACAAAATGTTTATGGTTACCTAATACTTCAACCCTATTATTCAATACCTATTTTCAAAAATTAAATTTCCTAACTATCCTAATACCCTAAACATGTATATTATTTTTCCTATTTTAAACCGGTTTTTCCTAATACTAAAAAAATTGTTTATTATTATCACTAATTCACTTTCTGGTCCGTCTTGCTTTTTAGTCTTTTCTCCATTCACAAAACAGTGTCCACATAAAAACAGTGACTAAACCTATCGGGATTTTTAATATAGTCTTTTAGTGCCTATATGCATCTCCTATAAGCAGGGGAATAATCTAATCTACCTAACTAAAAATCTTGTATCTAACTAAAAGTCCTAAGCTAAGCTAATATTACTCGAATAAGTAAAAAAATGTATTCTTTACTCTATTAATAATTCCTATTTCAGTCTTCTTTTGATTTATTTATATAGGGTGTCCCAAAAGTAGTGGAACGGTCGAATATTTCGCGAACTAAACATCGGATCGAAAAACTGAAAAATACGTGTTCAATCATTTTCAAAAATCTATCCAATGACACTAAACATCAACCCCCACTACACCCCCTGGAGGTGGGGTGGGGGGTAACTTTAAAATCTCAAATGGAAACCCCTAGTTTTTCTTGCAGAGTTGGATTCGTTACGTAAAAGTAGGCAAGTTTTATCCAAGACATTTTTTCGAACAGTGGATAGATGGCGCTACAATTGGAAAAAACGATTTATCCTGATACCATAGGTAAATTATAGAAAGGGTCTAATATCTCGAGAAATACACTTCCAAATGAGAAACCAAAAAACAGGTTTTTAATATTTTACGAAAACCTATCGACAAACACCAAACATGACCCTCTAACCCACCCCGTGGAAATGGGGTGGGGGGTAAATTTAAAATTCTAAATAGCAACCACCACTTTTTATTGCAGATTCGAATTCGTCATGAAAAATTAAACAACATTTATTCGAAACATTTTTTTAAATTGCTGATAGATGGCGCTAATAAATCGTATTTTTCCAATTAAAGCGCCATCTATCAACAATTCTAAAAAATATTTCGAATAAATGTTGCTTAATTTTTCATGACGAATCCGAATCTGTAATAAAAAGTGGGGGTTGCTATTTAAGATTTTAAAGTTACCCCCCACCCCACCTCCAGGGGGTGGGTTGGAGGGTCATGTTTAGTGTTATTCGATAGGTTTTCGAAAAGTATTAAAAACCTTTTTTTTCGGCTTCTCATTTGGAAGTGTATTTCTCGAGATATTAGACCGTTTCTATAATTTACCTATGGTATCAGGATAAATCGTTTTTCCCAATTATAGCGCCATCTATCCACAGTTCGAAAAAATGTCTTGAATAAAAGTTGCTTACTTTTACGTAACGAATCCAAATCTGCAAGAAAAACTAGGGGTTTCCATTTGAGATTTTAAAGTTACCCCCCACCCCACCTCCAGGGGGTGTAGTGGGGGTTGGTGTTTGGTATCATTGGATAGATTTTTGAAAATGATTGAACACGTATTTTTCAGTTTTTCGATCCGATGTTTAGTTCGCGAAATATTCGACCGTTCCACTACTTTTGGGACACTCTGTATATGTCTTACTAACTTTAAAATAATGTACCTATAATAAAAATGTAATCTCTCTAAAAACTTCTATGTCTCTAAAAACTTCTAATAACTCTCTTGTACCTATAATAAAGATTTAATCTCTCTAAGAACTTCACTTTTTGTGTCCCTTTGCTTGCTATCTACTAACACTTATTGTAAGATATTGTCTATCCTTAATTCAAATACTTCCATTTTCCGCGAAAATTTAACCTGAATTCATTATATACATTTAAAAATAAGTTATTTATAATTTACGTTACTTTAGAGAAAAAATTTACAGCTTTAATTCTTAGACATATTCAATGATTAGCTACTTATTTGATATTATTCTTAATTTTGCTTCTTTTCTTGCAATTTTTATGTGTCTTCTTTCATTTTTCCCACATATTTTAATAAAATTATTTTTTTCTCTCTCTCTTCTTCTTGTCTGGTACTATAACTATATTTCTTCATTTTTCTCCACATAATAACACTTCTACAGTGTACATAATTCATCTTCATATACATATTTCATATAACAATCATATATCATTTATCTCATGTATCATTTCATATAACATCATAATCATCACTTCATATACTAGCTCCGATACCTTCGTTTTACCTTAATAAAAGAGGTTTCACTCGGATGTCTTAGTTCTCCGCCAATATTAACCCGAATTTTCGCCCTGATCTGTACGCACCATGGAGGTGGTATAGTTAACTCAAAACACGAAATAGGTATTTTATGCGGTTCAAATTCTTCTAAAAATATCACAACCTCAATCCCTTGCTTTGAGGCCGTTGTTTATTCACGAATAATCATGAATAAAATAGGTACTCTCAAAACACAGAGTGGGTCTCTAATAAGCTTTCAAGCTTCTATAAATCACTTAGTACCTTCCCAATTTGACAAGAGCAGTGGGTTTCTTATTGTCTCAAGTTGTCTCATAATATTTAGCTTATACTATTGTTAGTTCTTCTTCTTATCTATATAGTTCTTCTCCAAATTCCTTATCTCGACGCATCAGGTCGGTTCGTTAAAAATAAATCTCTTGCTTATAGCAATGTTTGTCTTAAGCTCTTATATTAACGTATGTCATCACTAATCATTATTCATTAAAAAAAAATCATTTATATATCATTTATCACACAAAAATTATTAATTCAGGTTCATATCATACAAAATTTAACACAAAATCGATGAAAATGTACTAAATATACTCAATAAATATCAATATGTAATAAGATAACTGGCTAATAAAAATTCAAGAATAGTATACATATTCGACAAAAATTTGATAAAAATTCAAAAATAGCATATGCAAAAGTTAGATAAAAATATTCAAAATCAGTTCATATCTCAAAATTCGATAGAAATTTTTGAAAAAAAATTCGAGATTCCATAATATATTCAAAAATAACCGTACTAAAAAAATCGAAATCGGATAGAGATTTTCAAATAGATTCAATAAAAATTCAAATTCAATAAAAATTCAATAATAGCAGATATAATAAACTTCTATAAAAATATTCAATTCAAAAATCACTTCATGTTTCAAAATTCATAGATATTCTTAAAAAAAAATCGATACTTCATAAATTATTCAAAAATCACAAAAGATAAATATTTAATGTTCAATAATAATATAAAAACGAGGGAAGCATTTTTAATAAAGATAGACATTCTTACTTACATTTTATCACTTTGTCTTTGTTCCCTGGGTTCTCTGCATCTTCGTCCTGATCCATCTTCGCCGTCTCCGTTTCCAATTTTTGTCGCCCATTGTCAGAAGATTCTCCCAATTAATTTACAGGAGCGCCATGTAAGGAATGTTGAAGGGTTGGTATACAATTAACCCTTATAGTCCTTATTTAAATAATTACTGCTTCATCTGCTACAACATACTTTATTTACAAGTCTTTGAAGTGTATTATAAACAATAACATTATATCAGCCAAACCATTTCGCAATTCTACGTACAATAATATAATTCATTCTCTCGTGTTTTGTCGTCTATTTTATATTTTATTCTTAACTCAAAACAACACGTCTTATGGGTTCACCTGAGTTCAATGTCACTTCACTAATACATATCTTATAAGGTTATTTAAAATTAACTTAAAACATATTATTCTATATAGATTGTCCTAATGATATTACACCCTGAATTTTTTAGATACTACATGAGCTCCCATGTCCAAAAATTCCCTATGATGTTCATACAGTTTGGTTGCAATATTGCCTAGCAGGTGCGATCTACAAAACCCGGCTCAAATGTTTCCATCTGTCCGGATGACATTGATGGTTGACTTGAATCTTCACCATCCATCACCACATTATTGACACTAAATCGTGCCCTTCTGTCATTGTTACCACGATTATTCGGAGGCTGATCAGAACTCGAGTTGTCAAAATCTTGTCTTGATGATTTGTTATTACTATTGCTATTGGAATTATCATAATTGTTATCATTATTTTGATTATTAAAAGCATTATTATGTGTGTTATTATTACTATTGTACCTATTATAATTGTTATTCCTATTATTGTTGTAACCTCTATCATTATTATAATACCCTCTATTATTATTATTATTATAATTCCGATTATTGTTATTATCTCCCCTATTATTATTGTATCGACTATTAAAACCCCCACGTTCATTATTATTACTATTTGATTTATTATTATTTTGACTTCTGTTATAATTATTATTATTAAAATTACTTTCATTAAAGTTTTGTGAGTTATTATTATAATTACTTCTTTGCCTGAAGTTTTGCAAAGCTTTCTCTTTTTCTATTAAAAAATTACACAGCATGTTAAAATCTGTAAAATTCAAATTTAGTCTAATATTTTCAATTTGCTCTTCAAAATGAACTATTATATGGTTAATCAACTCTTTCTCTGTTAATTTGCCATCTAAATATTGGGCAGCACTATATAGTCGCATAGCATATAAATGCATACTTGTTCGCGAGTTAGAGTTGTATTTTCCTCCGAACAATTCAGATCTTACCACCTGTTGTCGCGATAGTCCCCAGAAAAATTCTAAAAATTTTGTTTTGAACTGTTCAAAGTTTTCTAATTCATTTTCTACATTTGTATACCAAATTAATGCTTCTCCTCTTAATTGGTTTCTTATAACTTCCCTAAATTCATCAAAATTATTATATTGTAAAGATTTGGTCATGAGGATCCTTATGAATGGTACAGGATGTTGTGATTTTTAATCTCCATTGAAATATATCCTGTTATCTGAGGTTTCAATTGTATGTATTATAGTTCCTTTAGTTGTATTTCTTATCTTCCTCTCCATCTTCTCTATTTCTTGTTTTACTTCTTTTACTTCAATCTTCCATTTATTTTCCAATTGATCCTCCTTTTCTTTAGATGTTTTTTGTTCTTTCTTTATTTCACTTATATTTTCATCTACCATCATAAATCTCTTGTTCGTCCATTCTGCTTCCTTTTCCATATCTTCCTCTACCATATTAATTCTTTCTTTATGCTGTTGTATTTGAATTATTATTTCTCGATTTTCAGAAGTTAATCTTGTTTCTAATGTTTCATGTTTATTCATCATTTCTTCATATAACATTTTTACTTCTCCAATACTCTTGCTTACCCTTTGTTCAATTTGTTCTTCTAGTCTCTTAGATGTCTCCTCAAGTTTATATTCCATCTTCTCTAATGTTTCTTCTAATTTCTCCCCTAATCTTTGTTCTAATAATTTATTATTTCTTTCTGATTTTTTACTATTTTCTTCTAATTTATGCTCTACTGATTTATTATTCTCTTCTGCTTTCTGACTATTTTCTTCTAATTTTTGTTCTAATGATTTACTATTTCCTTCTGCTTTTTGACTAGTCTCGTCTAGTTTTATTCTCATTTTCTTGTTGTTTTCATCCAAGTGAATTAATTTTGTTTCTATTTTATTATTATTTTCTTCCATTTTTGTTAGTATTAATTCCATAAATTTTTCAACGTCAGATTTCTCTTCCTTCTGTTCCTCTCCCTGTGTCGTCTTCGAAACAGATCTACGTCCATCTGCCATTTTGTATTTTTTATATCAAACTCTAACTTTTATTTTTAATCTGACAATTTTGCCCTTTATCTATTTATTCGTGCCACAACGTTGGGATAGCCAATTATTATATTTTTCTGATAATAATTGATCTTTAAATAACAATAATAATTGTTATTTAATTTTTAATTTATTATTTATTTTAATTTTAATGATTATCTTAAATGATTTTAATAAATTTTTTTGAATGATTTAATTAATTTTATAATTTTATTTATTTTATATTTTATTTAAAATTGATTTATTTTATTAAACATTTTATTTTATAATTGAATTTTATTTTTATTGATTTATTGATTTTTATTGAATCTATTGGGCGCCATCTATTAAGAAACTATTGTACCTACCAACTCAGCTCAGTTGAATACTTACACATAACAGGAAACTCTTATCTCTTTGGGGTCGTGAGACATGAAACTGTTGTAAGATGGACAAATTGTGCTAATAGATTGGAATTCATAAACAAAATGGAGAGACAACACAATTCTGATGAAGAACTTTTACAAATATATTGAAATAAAAGAAACAAGCTAAATGCAACATCAAATAAGGTAAATACAGAAATTATCATTAAAATTTTAATACTAGAATATCATTATACTGCATATCCTGGCTTATATCTATAGTTATAAGAAAACAAATGAAAGGTCATTGACTTTTGTGGTTATGATCAAAAATAAACCAAATTATGCAAGTATGGATATTTCTCTCTAAATTATTGTCTTGCCAAAGCAATAAATAGCATTAAATTTTCAAAAATTTTATCTTGATCATGCATGTTTTAATATTCAATATTTTTATTGAACATGATATCATGGAAAATAGTTTTTTGTACAAAATAATAACGTCACCTGACAATTATAGTCCACCGAAGCCGAATTCTTTCTTGAAACACATCCAAATGCTGGTTTTCCGTTGAGCTCCAGGTTCTCCCCAAGTCCATGCAGGTTACAATAACATTTTAGTGACTTAATTAAAGTCCCTTCTGCTTCAAAACACTTTTCATACGAAGATTAAACATTAAAGTTTATTTTGTGATCAGTTTTTCGACTGCATTTTCCGAATTTTCTATTTTTAAACCAAATCTTTTGGGAATAGCTTTAAAAAACGTCTCTTCCCTCTGAATCCCTAGAACCTTCTCCTTGAATTCAATTTTTTAAGCTTGGCGTCCTCTTTACAGCTAATCATATTTAAACAAATTAATAATTCATGCTTTGGAAATTTAAATGAGCCAATGAAATAATTTTGCAAATTATGACATTTAATCAAAATGGTATTTTTTTGTCTAAAATTTGGAAATATATGCCTAAATGGTGATCTTATTCTCTTATTTGAGTAAAATTGAATTAAAGAATTAAATTCATTGAACTTTATAGATTCTTTTCATATATTTTGCATATTTGAGGATACTCCCAATAAATTGTTATAGCCACTTTATGCGAACACTGTCCGTACACTTTCTATACCTTTTACCACTACCTCTACAAATTTAAGTCCAAATATCTTCACTATTAATACATATAAAGTACTGAAATAACTTTCAAATTATTCAGAAATAAATTACCAATTGATAGTGCATTAGCCATATCTCAGAAAATCATTTTTCTTCGTTAAAATTGATATCGAATTCTGACATTTCCCAAATCTACAACTTTAATGAACTATTTTCAACATTTTGGTCAAATTCACATTAATAGAATCTAAAATTGGTCTAACCATTATTCTAAATTTTTAGATTGGAGCCTCTTCTAAGATACTTTCATAAATTTATAAACTTAACCAAATCATGGAGAACGTATCACATCAACGAACCTTCTCTCCAAGTGATCTTTAAAAAATGTAACTTTTTTATGATTATTAAACAGAAACAAGGTCATCATGGAACAAATTTGTAAGTAATTCTTTTGGTAAGACTAAATTTCAAACTATTGCATGTTTAGCAACAAATTCTCACATTAGATGCCCCTTAAATAGCTTCCTTTATATAGTATGGTCTATTTCAAACTTTCTTGTTACTTAAACTGTATAACTCTAAATAAATTCATTCTATAACCATTAAATCAATGCATAGTGCAATCTTAACTTTAATTCCCTTTAATACTCTCATTCTATTCAACTCTCCAAACCAATCACGTCTCTCGAACACCACCTATATCAAGATACTTATTTAACTGCTTTGGGCAGTACAAAATCATTAAATTGTTTATTATTTAACTTATTCTATCAATTTGGTATCTTAAAATCATGACAATATATATATATATATATATATATATATATATATATATATATATATATATATATATATATATATATATATATATATATATATATATATATATACATCTTCCAGACATTGATGCGTCCATACATTTATGTTTTTGCATGTAATGCTGCATCCACCGCATTGTTGCGTCAATATACGGACGCAGTATTACAATCGCTTATATTTCGGTAATGGTCGTTGCCAATTTCTCTTAGGTGATGTAAGGGGACACTAGTAATCCAAACAAGTAATGTGGCCAATTTTCATAGAGTTGTGATGCACAGCAAAAAACTTATTGAGGATTTTAAGTGACGCATCAATAATATTAGCATGAAATGTTTGTGTATACATTAGTTCAAGATATCTCCTTCAGGAGGCGCATGAACCAATCGAGTATAATTCATTGGTGAATATTATTTTCATTCTTTCGATTATTTTGCGTCTTCTTAATTTGGCAACATTGCTAACCGTCTGAAGTACCGTTATACAAGTATTTTAAATGTCGATATTGGATCAACGGAAGAAATGGATAACGAAAATAAAATATTTATTGTCATCACAAAACTCAGGTAGGCCTTTGCGAAAATAAGTTCAATAAGTACAAATTAAAATTGTTTTTATAAGGAAAAATAATGCATTCTTTAAAATATTTGCGTTTTTATAAGAAAATGATGCGTTTAATTATATTTACTGATGGGTACATTTTTTTATTTTACTTTCCTTTTCAATGAAGGACAGTTTTGTAACGAATAATGAAATAATATGCTTAAATGTAGTCAGCTTTACAGTTCAGACAGTATCCCTGATACATCGGATGTAGACTCTGATGAAGGCATGTTGGGAAAACCACTAAGAAAATATTTTACTTTAAATCGATATGTTTCACCCGTAATAAAGATTATATATATTATAGGTATTATTGTGTCCAGAAAATTTAGAGAAGTCTAATAACACTGGATTAGTTTTTAAGAACAATATTACGTCTCACGCCATATACGCCACGAAAAAGCTAAAAAAAGAGAATGGAAAAAAATTGCTAGATGCTAAGCACATTCTAAGAAGTCATTCAGGACGTTCAGAAAATTATTTCCTTTATTTCATGTAATTCCTTGAATAGAAGAAACCTTTAGAGACTGACCGATTAATCGGTTTCGGCCAGCTTCGGTCAGCATAAATCTTCAGCTAAAAACTTTCGGCGAAACCTTCGTCTTCACTTTGGCTGAAGGTGGAATAATGAAACGATAAAATATAAGAGGAGTTCGCCACCGAATCCACATGCAGTTTTCTTCTTCTTCTTCAGATGCAAATCCACTAATGGATGTTAGCGATCACATTTTCCAGTAACTCTCTGTTTCTTGTAATGCGTATCAGAGATTGTATGTCGTTAATCCCTGTCCATTGCCTCATGTTTCGGAGCCAGGGCATTTTCTTGCGTCCTATTCCTTTCTTGCCTTCAATTTGCCCTGGATTATAAGTTGAAGGAACTGGTATTTTTCGTTTCGCATAATGTGACCCAAATACGCCGTTTTCCTTTTCTTGATGTTTTCGAAAAGTTGGCGCTCTTGGTTGATTCTTTTAAGGACATCTACATTTGTGACTTTCTCTGTCGATGGTATCTTTAGGACACGGCGATAAAGTCACATTTCGAAGGCTTCTAATCTGTTTATATCCCTCGTTTTTTATAAAATGCTTCGCATTGTATACAGAATATGCCAAATAAAAACGGAACATACGCAGTTAATACAGTGTATCGGAACTACGTTTGAAATAGTCTACCAATACAAAAGTTTGACAAACATAAATCATAGCAACTCAACTACCTGTTTTCTTTTAGGCTAAGGCTACGACCAGACAAGCGACAATTTACGGCGCCATAAGAGCAGTAAAATGAAGCGCGATAATGGGTCCTGGTAAGAAGGATCTCGGTCCTAATTTGTAGCTCATCTAACCACAACAACGACCGAAACACTGTATTTACATCTCGCGACACGCTGTAATTTACATCCCCATCTGGTCATGCTTTTTACGGCCGCTTCATTTTACTGCTCTTACGGCGCTGTAACAGCAGTAAAATGAAGCGGCAGTAACTGCAGTAAAAAGCATGGCCAGACGGGGATGTAAATTACGGCGTGTCGAGAGATGTAAATACAGTGTTTTGGTCGTGGTTATGGTTAGATGAGCTACAAATTTGGACCTAGGTCCATTTGCTTGCGACACGACGCTGAAGATGGACCCGTTCGATATTGCTTCGCGATATTTCACAGCTCAGTCTGGCCATCCACTACACTCACCGCGGGACCCATTTTCGCGCTTCATTTTACTGCTTTTATGGCGCCGTAAATTGTCGCTTGTCTGGCCATAGCCTTAGCCTAAGAAGACAGGTAGTTGAGTTGCTATGATTTATGTGTGTCAAACTTTTATATTAGTCGACTATTTCAAACGTAGTTCCGATACACTGTATTAACTGCATATGTTCCGTTTTTATTTGGCTTATTCTGTATAATCTAAGATGCAACCATGAGATATCAAATTTTATTGTTTTATACGAGGTATGTAAAAAAAATATGAATTTTCGCTCAACAGTAAAGTACCTTTATATTTCACAATATCGAAAATATTTCACATATCACCAAGAGTTCACCAAAATCATATATTAACAGAATCTACAAGAGTGAAGCGGAAATCAACGAGTCACAATTTGGTTTTAGGAACGCTTTGGGCACAAGGTAGGCAGTGTTTTATCTGCAAGTATTAGTACAGAGGTGTAGAGATATGAACAAGGACGTCTACATGTGCTTTGTAGATTACTCGAAGGCCCTTGACAATGTAAGACATGACCAACTAATTGAAATTCTACAAAATATAGGAAATGATGATAAGGACATTCGAATTGTGACAAGTCTCTACTGGAATCAGACAGCCAGGGTAAAAGTCGGCAATGCGTCCACAGAGAGCATTGATATCAGAAAAGGTGTGCGAGAGGGATGTTTTCTCTCCCCTCTCCTTTTTAATATTTACTCCGGACAATTTTTTAAAAAAGCACTGGATGCAGCAAACGAATACATAAAAATCAATGGAGAATTGACAAGTAACATCCGATATGCGGACGATACAGTCGTACTTGCCAGTAGTATCGATGAACTACAGTATCTTATGCTGTATGGATGCTGGTCAGCAAAACTCAAAAACCTGCCAGACAATTGAAAATAAAAAACCAATCAATTGAACACGCTGACTCGTATATATACCTGGGAACAGTCGTCAACTCTAAATGGGATCAAACAACCGAAATACGATCTAGAATTGAAAAGGTTAGAGCAACATTTAACAACATGAGAAATATAGACACCAATTCCGACATATCTCTCCCACTAAAAATACGGCTGCTAAAATGCTATGTATTTCCAGTCTTGCTGTATGGCGCAGAGGCCTGGACACTAACGGAGACATTAATAAGGAAGTTAGAGGCATTCGAAATGTGGGTGTATTGAGGTCTCCTCAAAATATCCTGGACGACTTACACCACCAACGTAAATGTATTGCGCCGAACAAAAAGAAATCTCTTTCACAATTAAGAAACGGAAACTTGAATACCTCGGTCATATTATGAGACATGATAAATATCATATACTCCAACTGGACCGAGTGGATCAACATGGATCGAGTTATTCAGAAACGCCGAAAACAAGATTAAAATTGCTATGATGATAGCCAACGTCCGCAACGGACAAGGCACATGAAGAAGAAGAAGAATATCAAAAATGGTTATTAAGAAAAGTTGTTTGGAATTAAAAACTATGGTTAAATATTCAATTATGGTGAACTATAAAAGTACTTAACTGTTAAGCGAAATTCATATTTTTTTACATTCTTCTTGTTCCGTCTTCTAATGAAGATTGGCGGTCACTTTTTTAAACGCTTCTCTGTCTTTTGCAACGTGATATAGCTGTTCAACACTGAGTTTAGTCCAATCTCTGATATTCCTCAGCCAAGATTTCTTCTTTCTTCCCAAGCCTTTTTGCCCCTCTACTCTTCCTTGCATGATGACGTGTAGCAGAGAGTATTTATCGTTACGAAGTATGTGGTCCAAATACTATGTTTTTCTTATTTTAATTGTGTTCATAAGCTTCTTGCCATGTCCAATTCTTCTTAACATTTCTTCGTTTGAGACTTTTGCCGTCCAAGGAATTTTTAGAATACACCTATATAGCCACATTTAGAATGCCTCCAATTTTTCACTTTTAGAGTCCAAACTTCTACCCCATATAGTAGTTACGACCGAACATAACCTTTGACGAAAATTTTTTTACATACCTCATATAAAATTGAAAAAGTCTGATATATGATGGTTGCATCTTAGATTTTAGACTAGATAGAGTATTTTATGAAGAATAACTTTTTTCGTAAAATTGGCAATAAAATAGTTATCTATCATAATTGAAATAAAATAATGTTGGAACTCCGTAATTTGAGAAAAGTTTGCAATTTTTTTTCAATAAGAAGGATGTAATTGCACATTAAAACGTAGTTTTAATTACAAACTATTTTCATAGTAACAATTTTTGATATTCTGAAATATCAAAACCTTTTATTATTTAAATATTTACCTTTTAACGAAATTCATATTTTTGACATACGTTGTATAAAATTGATAAAATTTTATACCTGATGGTTGAGTTTTAGATTTTAGACTATGCAGAGCATTTTATGAAGAAAAACTTTTTCGTATGATTGGTAATAAAAAACGCTTCCTACTTACGGAGACATACTTTATAATAGCTAAAATTTTTTGAATTTTCAAATTGTAATGCCATATTCGGATTCAGCGTAATCAAAAACAAAAAAAGAAACATATTTTATCAAAGACAACTGATGAATTCAACGATATTGTTTTCATCCATTTAAAAAAAATGTGATATCATATAATTATAAATATACATCCTTCTGTCTGTCTGCGAACACAATTCCTCCGTCAGTATACCAGGTAGAATGACAGATGATGTGTCAAATGATAGATTATAAGCGAAGGATCCGTCGAACTCCCAGGATAATTACAGCTTAAGATAAAACAAATCCGTCTCAATTAATAAATTTTACAATATTGTACGACAATCCAAAATTTTACGTTTAGTTAAAATGTTAACAGAAATGTTAACAGAAAATAAATCACTTATCATGATTATTGAAACATAAATTTTTCTTGTTTTTTCATTCATTTCTAGAATAGAAAATCGACTTAAAGATTTTGACCCTTCCTTAATTTTTTTATGGAGGCGACCCTGGAAGGATGGTACTAAAGGTGAGAAATTTAACCTAGTCTGTCTGTCCATCTATCCGTCCTACCGCGAATAAGACTCCTCTTCACTATACCAGGTAGACTGACAAATGAGGTGTCAAATAAAAGCTTATAATCCAAGGATGGTACTAAAGGTGAGAAATTTGACTTAGGACTTCCGGTTTTAAAAATGCGACCGGAAGTACTGTTTTAAAGTCACCGGAATAGTACAAGTGATAGATTATTCGACGCGCCTTCGCAAAACGAGAACAAATATATACTTTCGGTTTCATGACTCTCTGTCCGTCCCTCCGCGAATACAACTCCTCCATTATTAATACAGATAGAATGACAAATGAGGTGTCGAATGAAAGCTAATAAGCCAAGGATAGTAGTAAAGATGAGAAATTTGACAAAGGACTTCGGTTTTAGAGTTAAGCAATCGTAAGTACTGTTTTAAAGTCACTCAAAATATGATATGAATGTAAATAAATATGACTCAAAATTAGTAAAATCGTATATTAATCGACGCAAAGTTACACGAAGAGTTCAACTATCGACTTCCAGTTCTACTTGCGATTACTTTGGGTGAAAAGCTAAGACTTACGAAGTCCACTTACTTGTTTCTAAAATTATTTATATACAAAAATTGTTATTATTTAAACAATTAATAAACAATTAGCGGCTAAATCTTTGAAAAGAACTTTTTATTATAACATGTATATAAAATAACAAAAAAAGTTTTAGAAAACTATAAGTTTGTTTGAGTTTTTCGGAAACAATGCATGCTTTGTATTGTACCTTGCAACCCAAGGTACAAGTTATTGTACCCATTATCTAGCAAACAACCTTGAGAAAATAAAATGACCTTTTCTACACGGACATATTCTAACAGAGCACAAATAGCATTTAGGATCACATTAAAATGAAATGATAAACTGGACCGAGGTATTTGATAGTGGCAACGTTGCGGACGCAGAAATAGCTTCCCTATGAACAAAGATACCCTTTGCGGACACAGAAATGCCGGCTTGCTGTAATATGGTATATTTGGACGTTCCAACGATAGCAAAATATGTGGCTGCAAAATTGCTATCGCAGTGAAAGTAAAACTCATCTCCTTTATTCTTAGAGTATATAGAAAACTGAGTTGATGCCGAAGTAGCCATGGTTGCAGGATATCCAACAATGTTCTAAAATATAGATATGTTATGGCGAGCACGCCACTGTGTGTGTTTATATTTCAATATTTAGACTACGTGACATGATAAACACCAACGCTTGTAATTTCGCGGTGTCAGCGAAATGTTCATGGACTATGAAAGGTTTTAAGAAATATGTAGTTTGTATTCATTAATTTGGGCAGTATCCTTTTGTATCTCTAACTGTTAACATCTCAATAAATTTGTGCATTTCCTTCATTAGTTACGTTACTCAATTCTCCAACGAACACACCACATTTTATAAAGAATAAGACTGGCGCAGTTAGTAGAAATTTCCAATTAGAAAAAGTAAAGCCTTTTTTTCTAATCGATTTTAATCGTTAATTGGGAAATTGGAGAATTAGTGACTTAGTAGTTGAGTTCCGAGTGTAAGGCCACGAGGAAGGAAAACTGAAGGAACCCGTAAGCAACTTGAAGAATTCCAAGTGTAAGGCCACTTGTTGTGTAAAGCCACAAAGCAATTCGGAAGTTCTGGAGAGGCGCAACTAGTAACTTCGTGAAATCTTCTCAACCACCAGCTTCAGTGAAAAGCCACTCGACCCTGGAAACGGTGAAGCATTTCCACAGAAGAAGCAACTACATACAGTTTAGAATTTCGACCAGTTCCAGTGTACAGCCACTTGATCCAGAAGGTACAACGTTCTCCACCCGTTCCCTTCCCGTTCCAGTGTAAATCCACCTGATCTGAGACGCTGCAACGTTCTCGACCCGTTCCGGTGTAAGGCCACGTTCTCACGGAAGTACTTGAGGTTAGTCGAATTATATTAATTTTGTATTTGTTTTCATTTTTTTATTTACTCTGTTTCGCTATTTTCAAACTTTTAAGATATCATATCTAGTATTTGCATTTTTTTTTATTTTTTTATTTGTTTAACTTATTTTTTGTTAATATAATGGCAACTAACGACGTAACAGCAAATACGTCCATAATTTCCGCCAACACTTCTAATAATTATATTAATAGTGACAAAGCTATCAAGCTTATAAATGTTTTTGATGGGTCTTCTTCAAAATTACACTATTTTATAGATTCTGTTGATTTCATTTTTGCAAAATTTGACCCAGCGGATTTACAAATTTTTCCTTTTATTGTAAAAAGCAGGTTAGAGGGAAAGGCTCTTGATTTCATTGGCTCGAAAGAATTTTCGACATGGCAAGAGATAAAAAATGCTCTCCGTTCTCAGTTTGGTGAAAATTTGGATTTGCAGTGTCTAAATTTTGAGTTATGCCATTTTAAGCAACGTTCTAATGAAAAACCGGTAAATTTCGTTGATAGAATTGAAAAACAATTGATAAGAATCAGTAAAGTTATCAAATACGATTCAAGTTTGAACAATGTTGAAAAAAAATGTTTAAATAATTTTCACAGTAAGACTGCAATTCTGACCGCTATTACGGGCATAAAAGAACCTTTGTGTCAAATGCTTCGTTCTTTAAATCCCAGTTCGTTGATTCAAATTAAGCAAATTTTAAACGATTATGAAAACCAACAATATTTCAAACAAACAAATGACAATTTTTCTAAATTAAATATAAATAATGACAATACAATTTCTTCAAGTAATGCAGGTACGCAAAAAACATTTTCTGCGCCCGGTTCAACAAATCAATCGATAAATCCAAATCCACCAATTAAATTAACCATTCCAAAGTGCACTTTTTGCCATAAATATGGACATAAAGCAGAATAATGTTATCGTAAACCACAATCTCACAATGTTGTTCATAATACCTATTGCGACAACGACAGTTCAGAAAGCGAAAAAGACATAGAAATCGAAGTTGATCAGGATTTTTTTAGAGCAAGTTCCGCTGACAACTTTACAATTTACCAAGTAGCAAATAAACCGCTTCTTTACGCGCATATTAAAAATTTAAATTTAAAGTTATTAATTGATTCAGGGGCAGCTATATCAATATTGAAACCAAGTAAAATTTTAGATTCTTATCACTTTAATCATGAAAATTTTAAAATATTTGGTATTAGTAACGAACCAATTCAAGTTACAAAGAGCGTAAACTTTAAATTATTTTCGAGTGTTGAAAAATTCTATATAGTAGACATAAATTCTCCTTTTGATGGAATACTTGGTTATGATTTTTTAGAAAAGAATAAATGTGTTATTGACTTTGGTTTGAATACTTTATTTGCTAATCATGAGGAAATCCCATTGTTTTCGTCTGATCGGGAACATAATATATTTAGTCTAAATAATATACACGAAAATCAAGTCCGAAGTAATGTTATCGACTCAACTGAAAAAATTTATACTATTATAAGTAAACTAAAATTAGACCATCTTGATGAAAGATTACAAACAAAGATAAAAGATATTCATGTGAAGTTCCAAAATATATTCTCGTTACCTAACGAACATCTAACTTTTAGCAGTCGAATAAAACATAATATCCGTACTAACCCTGAAAATGCCAGTCCGATTTATACTAGAAATTATCGGCACCCTCACGTTCATAAAAAAGAGGTCAATAAACAAATAACAAAATTATTAGAGCAGGGAATAATTCGCGATTCTGTCAGTCCTTGGAATTAGCCATTTTTTATTGTCCCCAAAAAACCTGACGAAAATAATGTTCAAAAATGGAGGATAGTAATTGATTTTATAAAATTAAATCTATCACGGTTGACTATAGATTTCCTATCCCGAATATTAGCGATATTTTCGACCTTCTCAATACCTCTAAATTTTTTTCTACAATCGATCTGGCGTCGGGTTTTCACCAAATTCCCATGAATCCCGAAGATATCGAAAAAACAGCTTTTTCCACAGAAAACGGGCACTTTGAATTTACTAGAATGCCGTTTGGGCTTAAAAACGCTCCTAGTACCTTTGCTAGAGTGATGAATGACATATTTCGAGAGCACATAGGCAAAACATGTTTCATTTATATGGACGATATTTTAATTTTTAGTAATACAGTCGAAGATCATCTTAAAAATATCGAAATAATTTTTGAATTAATACAAAAAAATAATTTAAAGATCGAACCTGATAAATGTAAGTTTTTAACGGATGAAATAACTTTCTTAGGTCATTTATTGACACCGGAAGGTATTAAACCAGACCCGAAAAAGATTCAAGCTATTTTAGATTTTCCAGTCCCGCAAAATCAAACTGAATGTAAATCATTTCTCGGCTTATTTGGCTATTATAGGAAGTTTGTAAATAATTTTGCTGATTTAACTAAACCTCTAACGGGTTTGTTGAAAAAAAATATAAGGTTTCATGTTACACCCGAAGTAGTGGAATGCTTTGACAAATGTAAACAATTTTTGACCTCGGAAAAAATTCTGGTTTATCCTAATTTCTCTAAGGAATTTATTTTGACGACCGATGCATCGAATGTCGCTGTCGGTGCGGTTTTGTCACAGATGTCCGATAACGGTGAGGATCGACCTATCGCTTTTGCATCGAGAACATTAAATGAAACTGAAATGAAATATTCCACTACAGAAAAGGAATTATTGTCTGTTGTACTCTTTACAAATTACTTCCGTCCATATCTATTTGGAGTTAAATTTCGATTAGTCACAGACCATAGACCACTTATATGGCTTTTAAATTTAAAAGATCCTAATTCTAAATTATCACGATGGAGACTGAAATTAAGTGAATATAATTTTGATATTCAGCATATTTCGGGCAAAGCAAACAGAGTTGCAGACGCTCTGTCAAGAATTCGATTAAACCATGTGCATCAAAAACAAAATGAATATACCGAATTTGAGAATGTTAAAACTAACTTAGTTTTAAATAATTTTTCCTACTCTAATGAGCAAATCTTAGACGTTAACAATAAGAGTATTTTATATCTATACGATGAGAATGACAGAAATATAAATCATTTCGAAATTATCAATGATAATTTTCCCACAGTTGGTGACTCGGATTTTGAAAAAACGAAAATCGTAGTAGAGAGATTAATATAGTTAAAATTAAGCCACACCATTGCCTTGAGAATTTTAATACTTTGAAAAAACTAGTATTGGTCCGAAATAAAACTTATAGCATACCTTATTCTGAAAGCAATATTTATTATAAAATGCTCAGTTTCCTTTATCCAGACGTTAACTTTGTAATTTGTAAAAATATCGTTACTATGCCGCCTGTAGAAGATAGGCAAAGGATAATTTTCGAATATCACAACGACCCGAGTAATTATCACAAAGGAATTAATGAAACTGCAGACAAAATTCGACAACTTTATAAATGGAAAAATATGTATAGAGAAATAACCGAATTTATTACTTTATGCCCTACTTGTCAACTCTCAAAATTTGATCGTAGGAATCGTACTCAAGGTTTAAATGTAAGGCATTCTCCGGGGAAACCATTTGAGGCTTTATCTGTAGACCTGTTCTTTTTTGATAAACAGAAAATGCTCACCGTTATAGATAATCTAACAAAATTTGCGAAAGCGTATATTTTAACTGATAAAAAACCAGAAACGATAATTAGTAAGTTAAAAAATTATTTTTCGCTTTTTGGCCTTCCTAAGATGATTATGTCAGATCACGGGGGCGAATTTAATAATAAAAAGATACAAAGTTTTGTTAATTCGTTGAATATCGAATGGCACCTTACTTCGTCTGAGTACCATGCCTCTAACGGTATAATTGAGCGTTTCCATGCTACCATAACAGATACTTTGCGAAGCTATCTTTTAGAACATAACCAGTGCGACTTAGAAGATGCACTTTTAGTCGCTATATACTCATATAATTCTAGTAAACATCATTCAACATCCACTACCCCCTACAGTTTAGTATTTCCATATAAAAATGATAGGGAATTTGATGAAATTTCGTATAATAATCAGTTAGAAAATATAAGGGAAAAACAATGCGATCAAAGGAAAAACCAAAAAAAACCGTTTTGATAACTTAAGAACGAGTAACTTGGAAGTAAAGTATAAAGTTGGAGATAATATTCTCTTAAAAAGACCAAGAAATCTAAATACACCAAAATCGATATTAAATACAGGACCATATGTTGTTCTGGAAGTCAATGAAACCAATAAAACTCTAAAAATTAAGTTAGATAACGAGGTTATTCGAAAATTTCATTTCAATAATGTAAAACCATTTTATGAGGTTATTAACTAAACGAAGTTGAAGTGTAACACGGCAAGTAGTAGATATGAACTTTCATTTTCCATATTATAAATGAATTTAATCAGTAATAATTGCAACATATAATTCGATTACCTTGTGGTACACTTCATCTACGGCCTTCTCACAACAACAAAAATAGAATGAGTTATTGCCGGTGGGTTTCTTTGTTTCATGTGGCCCTACCTGCCCTGTTCGGAGCATATCCAGAGAGGCTCTACACTACAAGCCCAAAACTTCGAAGCTGCAAAGAGGCCCTTCTTGGACACCCCAGCTTCGGTTTTCAGGAGGGAGGTGTTATGGCGAGCACGCCACTGTGTGTGTTTATATTTCAATATTTAGACTACGTGACATGATAAACACCAACGCTTGTAATTTCGCGGTGTCAGCGAAATGTTCATGGACTATGAAAGGTTTTAAGAAATATGTAGTTTGTATTCATTAATTTGGGCAGTATCGTTTTGTATCTCTAACTGTTAACATCTCAATAAATTTGTGCATTTCCTTCAGTAGTTACGTTACTCAATTCTCCAACGAACACACCACATTTTATAAAGAATAAGACTGATATACATCAATTTTTCGAGTGGACGCACAAACATACCTATGGTAAAAGGATGCAGCAATGATGGTAGGATTTATTTATATATATATATATATATATATATATATATATATATATATATATATATATATATACGAATTTCACAAATTTTTTGGGTATTGAAGTCAAATTGGGGCTTTAAAGTATACTATTGTCTAATATTCGAGCTTTCGGAAATGTTTATTTCCTTTTTCAAGAATGTCTACAATGCAATAAGAAAAAAAAATATTAGAATATTTATCAAAGAACAAATAGTAATGAGTAACTTACCAGAATTTAGATTATAAAAAAATGTTGGTTACTATACATAAGATTAAAAATATCAATGGTAAACGGCTGTTGTACATTTTGAATAACATAAAAAACAATAAAAATTTTTATTGTTTTTTATGTTATTCAAAATGTACAACAGCCGTTTACCATTGATATTTTTAATCTTATGTATAGTAACCAACATTTTTTTATAATCTAAATTCTGGTAAGTTACTCATTACTATTTGTTCTTTGATAAATATTCTAATATTTTTTTTTTCTTATTGCATTGTAGACATTCTTGAAAAAGGAAATAAACATTTCCGAAAGCTCGAATATTAGACAATAGTATACTTTAAAGCCCCAATTTGACTTCAATACCCAAAAAATTTGTGAAATTCGTATTTCCAATCAAGTCAATCAAAATACTACTTGTATATATATATATATATATATATATATATATATATATATGTCTTCATATCAAGGCGAGATCCGTCTGTATCATAAGCTATACAAGATGAGATCCGTTTTGCAAGGCGAGATCCGATTTTGGATCTCACCTTGTATTCACGTGTATATAGTGACATCTCGATGTAACAATGGTTGGGGTACAAGGAAATCGATTTTTGTCTGGACCTCATTTTGCACCCCTTTTGGTGAATTTTATATTGCAGTGGTTCCACTAAATCCGCTGTAGAGGGCAGCGCGCGCGATCCGTTGTGTATATCCTAAATATATATTTTGCAGACAACCCGAGATCCGGTAAATTTGGAAACATCGCAAATGAATTTCACGGTCAGCTCTCTCACTCGGCTTATGTCTAGCTTGAATAAGAATATTTACATTATTTAAGGGCTCTGTCCAGAAAGGCGATTGTCAAATATCTCGAGAACTAGACGGCATATCGAAAAAACTTTGGAATGCTTTTTTAATGGTTTTTCAAAATCTATATACTTATGCAATAGCAGGGTTCTTATTCTGCCTGCGAAAGCGGTGGGTGTAGCAACTTTGAATTATCAACTGATACCCTTTATTTTTAATTAAATAGTTGAAATTTAGAATTAAAAATACACAACTTTTGTTTGAATCGATAATAGCTTCTTTAATCCAGTCGGAAGAGCTTCAAAATCGTCGTTTTGATGACATTTTTAGGGTTTAGGTGTACCTCAGGTAGTTAGCTTAAAACGTAAGAAATAAATTTGAATAGTAACGGATTAAGCCAACACAGAGCCTATCGCAAATGTATACTTTTCATTAATGTTTATTGATAAACAAAGCTCCAATTCTATTTTACTTCAACTCATTTTAAGGCTATTTCAATAAACTCACCGGTTCTTTTTTCAGTTTTTTGGTAAAATATTGTAACTTATAGACGAAAATTCTTAAAATCGGCTATTTTTCATTTAAATTGTCAATAAATAATTAAATTGAGAAAAAATTGGTCAGATTTACATAAATTTTGTTATTCCGTCCATATAGAAACTAAAACAATTGTTACGTAGTTACACTGAGTGTCATAAAAACCGTGTATTTTTACTCATTGCTTTGAGCTATTTCACGTAAAATCGAGATATAAGTTGTATTTTTACATAAGTTATATTAACGTTAAACTGACTTAATTTATAGTTTTATAAGCAACAATTAAGTATAGCGAAATTTATAAAACCTTGTTTAAATTGTTTTACATGCTCTATAATGCGGTTATCTTAAATTTTGTTTTGAATGTTTTTCTTCTTACTGGTAGACAAAAAATGGCAAAATGTGCATTTTTGACATCAAATTGTTGATAACCAACATAGTTACTACTCAAAATATTTAAAAAAAACTAACCGTCGGTATAACAGGTTGCGTGGCAACCAGATGCAGAACAGTACCATAAATGTTTTCCACTTTTTAGCACTTTCTTTAAGTGAAATTTAAAATCATTTACCACCAATAACTTACACCCATGTTCACTCATTACGAAATCTGTTACAAGAATTTCAGCGATTTCAGCCATTTTTTCAAAATTAATTTGGATTTTCTCTAGTAATCCTTCCAAAAGGCAATACATAAATGATGAATACCTTTTACACCAACTTCAAGGAGGGTAATTTCAGGTACATACCTGGAATTATTATATGGACCGTTCACTCTTGTTAGAGTATAGTTCGCTCAAATATGAGCTCTTTTCATCCATTTCACGCGGTAAATTAGTCCACTTTTCCTTTAGGTCGTAGTTCATAGGTTGTGATGTTTTTTTGCCGTCTCTACTATCTTCTTCCACTCTCTCCGGTCCTGAATCTTTTCTCTCCAGTTTGAAATTTCCATCCTTGATATATCGTCTAGCAGCTGATCTTCCCATCTTATTTTTGGTCTTCCTCTTGGTCTATTTTTTACTGGTTTCCAGTTCATTATCTTCCTGATCAGTTCTTCTACCCCTCTTCTTTGTGTGTGCCCAAACCATCTGAGCCTTTGTGCTTTAATGAATTTTACTATATCTTCTCCTTTATTTATATTTATTATTTCATGGTTCATCAGCTTTCTATATTCCCCTGTTTCTGTCTTTACTGGGCCATGTATTCTTCTCATAATTTTTCTCTCAATTATTCTTAACTTTTCTTCGTCTTTTTTCGTAAGGCACATTACTTCTGCTCCATAGGCTATCACTGATCTGATTGCTGCTGTGTATATTTTTGATTTTGTTTTTTGCTCAGGTTTTTGTCCTTGAGTAATTGGTGATATTTCCAATATACTCTATTACCTGCTTTAATTCTTTCGTTTATCTCTATACTCCTTCCGTTTTTGCCGTCCACCATCACCCCCAGGTATTTGAAGCAATCTACTCTCTGGAATGTATTTTCACCTATCTTTATTTCTGTTATTCTGTTTACATTGTCTCCTTTGCTTATAAGATATTTTGTTTTATTCTGATTGATTATTAATCCTCTCGTCTTTGCTTCTCTTACCAGGATCAAAAGTGCCTGTTCTAGTCTTTTTTTATCTCGTGCTACCAGTCCCAGGTCATCTGCATATCCTATGATCTGTGTTGAGCTTTGAATGATTGTCGTTTTCAGCCCTGTGTCACTAATTACTCCTTCTAGAGCGATATTAAATAGTGTCGTTTGTCGTTGACAGACTGTCTCCTTGTCTTACTTCAAGTTCTATTTTGATGTCATTTGTATCGCCCTCATTTGTTTTAACTTTTGCTGTTGAGTCTTTTATTGTCATTCTAGATAGTCTTATTAATTTTGCCGGTATCTCCATTTTTTCATTTATTTTAATAATTGTTGTCTGTATATGCTGTCGAATGCCTGTTAGAAGTCGATGAATAGTATGTGTAATTCTATGTCATGTTCATAGCTTTTTTCAATTGTTTGTGTCAGTACGTGTATTGCACCTATTGTTGATCTTCCTTTTCTAAAACCCTGTTGGTATGGTCCTATAATTTTTTCTGTGTATTGATTTAGTCGGTTTCTTATAATTGTGGTCAATATCTTATACGTTGTATTTATTAGCATAATTGGTCTGTAGTTTCAGCACTTAGTTGGATCTCCTTTCTTAAAGATTGGTGCGATGTGTCCGTTTTTCCATTCTATGGGCATGCTTTCGTCCTTCCAAATTGTAACCATTAACTTGTGCATTCGCTTCGTGAGCTCCTCTCCTCCGTTGATAATCAGTTCGTTGTTGATTTCATCTGGCCCTGGTGTTTTGTTTACTTTTAGTTGTTTTAATACCTCCATGAATTCCTGATAAGTAGGTGCGCCTTCCTCTTCATCTCTGTTATCTCTTATATCCTCATCCTCTGAATATGCCTTATTGTCGTTTTTGTATAGGTCCGTGAAATGTTTTTCCCAATCTTTTTTGTTTATTTTTGTGACAGATTTTTTGGTACTGTATTGTTGTTTTATCTATTCGAACAATTTCTTGTTGTCTTTATTATTCGTTTCTAATTCTTGCATTTGTTCAGAGATCCATGTGTTGTTCTTTCTTCTATAGAGTTTCAATGCTTCTTTTTTTTCTTTTCTATATTGGTCCAGTTGTTCCTGTTCGGCACTTTGTAGCCATTTGTTTCTTGCGAGGTGCTTCAGTTGACTTTTTTGGTGACATTCCTCATCAAACCATTCTTTCGATTCTTTGTTTTTTGGAATCCTATTATTTGTTCTTCTTCCGGAAGAAGACGTAAAAAACTTAGAAGTAGAAGAACAAGTTGAAATAAAAGGAACGAAGAATTTTAAATATTTGGGCTTTATAATGTCGAAAAGCGGAACAACAGAAGCAGAAATAAAAGGTAGATTGGGACAAACAAGATCTTGCATCAGACAACTCCATAATGTAATCTGGAATAAAAACATCAAGGGAAAAACAAAAAGAATGATATACCAGACAATAGTAAGAAGCATCATGACATATGCCGCAGAAATTTGGGTCATAAACAAAAAAACCCAAAAAAGCATTCTGGCAACCGAAATGGAATACTGGAGAAGATGCTGTGGTCTCACCAAAAGAGACAGAATAACAAATGAGGAGATAAGGAGAAGAATGCAAGTGGAAAAAGATGCCCTGCAATATATAGACGAGAGAAGACTGAAATGGTACGGCCACGTACGCAGAGCAGAAAACACTTGGATAAACAAGGTTGCAGAATGGAGCCCAAGAGGAACGAGAAGAAGAGGACGACCTAGAAGATCTTGGAAAAATGAAGTCGACGAAGCCATGTCTAAGAAAGGATTGGAAGACGGAGACTGGGAAGATCGAAAAAAATGGAAGTCCTGGCTGACGGAAGGGAAACGGCATTAACTGTAGACAACCCTTTGTATATATATATATATATATATATATATATATATATATATATATATATATATATATATATATATATATATATATATATATATATTATTTGTTCTGCTGTCTCTATTATGCTGTTCTTTATGTTTTTCCATTCTCCTTCTATTTCTATGTGCTCGTACTGACCCAATTTCTGTTCCAGTTGTTCTGTATATTGTTGCTTTGTTTCTTGCGTTTTCAGATTGGCTATATTCCATTTCCTCCTTTTTCCTTCCTTATGATTATTTGCTTTGATTATTTTCATCTTAAGTTTTGCTATCAACAATATGTGGTCAGTGCCTCCATTTGCCCCTCTATATGACCTTACGTCTTGTACTATTTGTGTCCACTTTTTCGAAATTAGAGTATGATTTATTTGGTTTCCATCCATTCTTCCTGGTATCATCCATGTTATTTTGTGTTCTTTTTTATGTTTATGCCCAGTACTAACTATATATGTGTTTGTTGCTGCTGCTAGGTTGCAGATTTCTCCTCCATTATCATTCGTAGTTTCATGAATGGTTTCTTTGCCAGCTACATTACGATTATAGTCCTCCTTTCCGATCTTTGCATTAAAATCACCCAATATTATTAATATGTCATTCCTCGGAATATTTTCACAGGTTTCTTCCAGGATGTCGTAGAATTCTGCTTTATCTTCTTGGTTTGCTTCTTCGGTGGGTGCATAGCAATTGACTATCGAGATGTTGGCTTGTTTATTTTCTTATGTAAGATATCCTTTCATTAACTGCTTTGAATTGTATCACTTTTTCCCTCATTTTTTTGTTCACCATAAATGCCGTACCATTCGTTAACTGTTTGTTTT
The DNA here is from genome assembly GCF_917563875.1 of Diabrotica virgifera virgifera. Classification (NCBI taxonomy): domain Eukaryota; kingdom Metazoa; phylum Arthropoda; class Insecta; order Coleoptera; family Chrysomelidae; genus Diabrotica; species Diabrotica virgifera. The sequence continues at coordinate 109,890,414 of NC_065450.1, forward strand.
CTGCCGAATAATACATGCTAAAGTTTTTCTTCTCAATTTTTCCTTCTTTCTTCCATCGTATTTCCTGTAGGGCTAGGATTTCTAGTTGGTATTTTTTCATTTCAAGAGCTATTTCTTGCATCTTACCTACTGCCAGCATGGTTCTAATATTCCAAGATCCCATTCTAATGGGTCTTGTTCTTTTCTTCTTATTGAGATTATTTCTTTATTTTGTGTGCGTTATTTTGTTTTTGTTAACCGTTTGCATTTCCGAGTCTTTTTTTGCCATGTCAATATCATATTTCAGCCGCTGTTCTTCGTTTATTAGTTTTTTGAATTTTTTATCAGCTGTTCTCTCTCTTCGTCCCATATCTAGATTTTGCCATTCACTATTAATTTCTTGTAGCCGATTTTCGTTTGTTTACCTTTGCTTCTTTCGTCCTTTGCTATTTTAGTTATTTCCTGTTGTATTTCTTTTTCTTTGGATGTCCAATCGTTGTTTATATAGATACGATCTTTATGCTGTTTTAGTTTACGTTTCTTGTTTAGGATTTCCATTTTATCCGTGAGGGCTTCTGTTTCTATTGCGCATACTGTTTCTCCTATTTTTTTTGCACTTCTTAGTTTTATTTGTATTTGCAACTCTTGGGCTATAAAATTTTCCATTTCTTCTTTTAATTTCTTATAATCATTTGTTTCTACTTTCAACATAGTTACGATCAAGCTTTTCTTTTTGCTAAATTTCTCCAGTTGCTCCATTCTTTCATGTAGCTGTTTTACTTCTTTTTTTAGTTTTTGATTCTCTGCTTTTCCATCCATTAACTCTTTATTGGTTTGTTGTTATTATTTCCTTATTTGTTTTATTTCCTGAAGCATTTCATCGTTTTTATTCATTAGCTCTTTCATTATTGTAATCATAACATTTTCCATGTCTTCCTTGTTTTCGTTGCCTGCTTTGCTTGGTGACCGTTTTTTAATTTTACTTCTATTAAAACAATCATTCAAGTTTTCTCTTTTGCGTTTCGTTTCATCATCGGTTTCACTTCCTGTGCCATTTTTTCCATTTTCTAGGAGTGCAGCGCTAAATACCTGGAATACCTATATTAGATTATCAACAATACTTAAAAAATGAAAGTTACCAATTCACCGGTAGTTAATGGGTTATCTAAAAATTACCTGCGCACCAGAGTTGCCAGTTGGCCTGTAATTAGGATGGGGGATTAAAATAGATACGAATTCACCGGGACGCGGAAATATGCACACCCTGATATTCTAGTTACGTAAGCTCGTCCGATTGGCGCATGACGTCAGCAACAGGGTAAAGCATAGTCCCGTCTATGCGTTCGTAATACGAACGCGAATGAAATTTGAGAATAGTACAAATGAATGAATTATGACTAAAAGAAACTACGTGATTTTTATAGTTTAGAGGAAAATTATTAAACTATTTACTTTTATTTAAATTGATTTTCAGTTATTTGTCAAGTTCCCAGTTTCTTGATTATATTGGTATCCGGAAAATAAAAATATTCATATAATCGATATCTAATAAAATTATTATATTTCGTTAGTTGGCAAAAATTAATTAGTGGCCTACACATTAGTAAATATAATTTTTACCAAGGGGAAGAAAAGCCCCAAAATAAAACCTTAAATTTAATGGATTGATAAAAAAACAAAATTTTTTACTTTTTAAATAATGTATTTCATCAGTTTTATGTAAGAGGCTTGGAAAAGACAAAAACAAGTTTTACAGTTTTCATGCCATGCACTTTATTTAAATTTTGTGCATGTGAAATAGATGTACATACAGCAACTATGTAGCAGTTTTCATAATTTTTCTTTTACGCAATGTCAGGTTGTTAAGAGACTTGTTTAATTCTTTAATTCGGAAGTACATCCGAGACCTAAAAAATAACTTGTTCGCTTTGTTAGAACAGTCTACAGTTACACTTTTGGACATAAGGTTTTCTAAATAATTTTTAGTTACCAAAATGGAATCACCATTCATGTGGAAGGAAAATTGTCTCCAGTTATGGGCCATTCCACGAACATACGCCTGTTTTGGATTACTTCGACAACGAGTATTTTACTGTGCAACATAAGAAGTACGAAAGTAAATGGCGCTAATAATTATTATTCCAATAAACAACAATGTAATTTGCAATTTACTTTCGTTCTTCTTATTTTGCACAGTAAAATATTCGTTTTCGAAGAAATCCAAAACAGGCGTATGGTCGTGGAATAGGGTATACTTAATATATGACAAGAGAGTGTCTGATGGTTTACATAAACCACACTTACTCAAATGATCAACCCACGTGTACGTTGAAACATCTTCGGATTGAATACTGGAGTCCTTCAATTTATGGCAGATATAACCAGCCAAATTCTCCAAACCATCATACTCGAGGTCACTAATGTTTTTTCATTCTGATTCTCATTGAGAACTTGAAAATCCACAACTGTTTCGTTGTTAGAATCCAGCCTTTGGATTGGTAAATCTGGGATGTCGTCTGTTTAAACGTTCGAAAATTCGTTCCGTTGTCTTTCCTACCCGTATATAACTTTTATAAAATATAATAAACCTTTTTGTAAACACTTTAAAAAAATTTTAATGGGTTTTCCCATTTCATTTCATGAGCTTCATTTTTTGGTACTATGTATCACGTTAAAATATTTGATTTGGAATTTGAAGGATAAGATCGTCTTTTTTATGAGCTACAAATTTACTTTTACTGGTTCTATAGACTAAGAATATACCATTTTTTCGTTTTTTTATATGCTACATTTTTTCCAAGAATATTTTTTCGATAAAATACTTACTTTTTGAGTATTTGCGAAAAACCGCCGAAAAACGTGTTTTTTTTTGTTGAAAAGTAAACATTTTTAGTCGCAAGTGACTCTAGTACCTACCACTGAATTAACCTAGTACCTAAGTTAAAAAAACTCTATAGAGCAAAAGTTGCTTAAAGTTAGTCAGATCTGTTTCCGGACTTATTTTAAACGTATATTTTTTCACCCTCCAAGTAAAAGCAATCAACGGCACAAATTCAACTTTGAAGTGGGGGATGGGTAGAATCTAAATCCAAATTTTCATGCAATTAGGAGTTGACCCTGAAAATTATGTGTGTTTCTTTTTATCTTTTAAATCATTTTACTTAAAATCATTTTTTAACTACCAAATAATAATTACATATTGAGTTATTTTATTTTTTAAACTTTAATAATAACTATAAAAATTTTTACTTTCTTGTAATGTATTTTTAAAACAAGCAATCATTTAAATAATTATTTTGTAACAATTTGTATTATTTAAGAATATAATAATTACATTTTGGTTTCGTAGTAAGTGTTTTTTAAGAATATTAATGTATAGTTTTAAAATATTGTATTGCAAATAATTATCATTATTAAATGGTTATTATTTGTGAAGTATTCTTTTTCTTTTTCACACCCTTATGTATGTAACAAAACTAGGGGACTTTCTAAAAGGTAAATCGTAGACGTTAAAGACACAAAAGAAGCGATACTTAAAAGTTACATAAAGAATTCGAGACAACGCTGTTGGTGCCGTCATTGACTCCGCCCGCTATATATCTGTATATCGTGGGAAATATACAATACAACACGAGCTCCAATAGCTCGACTAATACTCTTTAGAGCTGGCATCAGTGTGTGATCTCGCGTTGATCGGTAAATATCTAAAATTTCGTATATAAGTCCTCCCCTTTACGTTTCAGCTACGGATCTCGTTTCGCTGTAAATTTATCAGAAAAATTTAAGTACAAAAATCTTTTCCCCTCTAAGTGTGCCATGATTAATATGTTAATTATAAAGATAGTTATAAACAATATACTCCAATAATTAATTTCCTATTGGTGGATCTCGGGTTGTCCTCGATTTAGTCGGATCTCGCCTTGATATAAAGACGTATATATATATATATATATATATATATATATATATATATATATATATATATATATATATATATATATATATATATATATATATATATAGATGCACGTTAAGTTGTGACTTCCGGTATACAGAAGAGGCTGTCCGACTTCCACCTTTTCTACTAGGAATTATTTTTTAAAAATTGTGTATTTGGTAAAAGGGGGGCTTATAAAATGGGTCTACCTATTGAGGGGAAAGGATTTACCAAAATAAATTTTGTATATATATACGTATATACCGAAGCGTACAGCATACGTTATGGCTTCCATATATAGGGTAGTTCAAAGCGCGTTGTCACTTCCAGCGGTGTTGTCATATTTTGGAAGTCACAACGACTCGTCTGCTAGATTTACCTCCTATTTTGAGCGTAATGTGTGATCTTTTGAAACTTTTACTGTGAATACAGTTGTCTGTGTTTTAAAGTTGTCTATTTAAATTAAAATATTGATATTCTTTTGATTATACAGGTTTAAAAAAATACATTTCGGACTATTTGACGAAACCATATGACTAGGGGGGTTTTTGGGGTCGCTGGTTACGAATCCGGGGTTCGCTAACCTCTATCACGTCAGGTAAAGGTTATTTCAAGGACAAATCAAGATAAATCGACAGTCGCTCTGAAAAAGTATATTAGGAGGGTTTTGGGGTCGCTTATAACGAATCCCGGATGCGCTGACCTCTATCACGTGTAGCTGAAGGTCATTTCGAGGTCAAATCAAGATAAATCAACACAATCGCTGTGAAAAAGTATATTAGGATGTTTTTGGGGTCCCTGATCACAAAACTGGGGCCCGTTGAGCTCAGCCACGTCAGGTAAAGGCCATTTCAAGGTCAAATCAATTTTGTTAACTCCTCCTAATTTGAACTTGAAATGACCTTTACATGACGTAGTAGAGCTCAACGGACCGCAGTTTTCATGATCAGCGACCCCAAAACTCCCTATACTTTCAGAGCAATTGTGTCAATTTATGTTGATTTGACCTTAAAATGACGTTGAACTAGACGAGATAGAGGTCAGCGGACTCCGGATTCATCTTCAGCGACCCCAAGAACCCCCTAATATACTTTTTCAGAGCGACTGTCGATTTATCTTGATTTGACCTTGAAATGACCTTTACCTGACGCGATAGAGGTGAGCAGACCCCGGATTTGTGATCAGCCACTCCAAAAACCCCCTTGTCATATGATTTCGTCAAATTGCCCGAAATTTAGTTTTTTTTGTAAACCTGTGTTATTTATGATAATATGATTGATATTTATTTTAACAAAAATACTAATATATTATTATTGCTGTAAAATGGATTTATTGGAATTAATTAAAAAAGTGTTAATAGTAAGTCATTTATTTATGAAAATTATATCAAAAATGTTAATAAATAAATTTGAACTTATAGAAAATTTTAATATTTTAGATTTTATTACAGGCACCGTCCTTTTAATTTTTGATGTACCAATAATAATATGTAATAAAAAATTAAATGGCTAAACCCTCCAGGTGGGGATTACCCGCTAAAAAGCTATCTAGATCCATCTTTTTCGAGCAGATTTTTCCCAATCTGCTACTCGATACTATTGACTATGCTTCTCCATTTCTTTCTATCCTCTTTTGTTTTTCTGCTAGTCTCTAATTCCTGCCCTATATAAATCTTCCTTTAATTCCTGTAACCATTTATTCTAGTTCCTCCGCGTCTCCTTCTAACTCCGGGTCTCCATTGTAAAATTGAGTTTATAGTTGTTGCGCTACCTGCTCCCATATATGCCCCAACAATCCAACTCTGTGCCCAAATCTGAAAATCTGGAATAATATCTACCCGGGTCGAAACATTTTTTTTTTAATATATGAAAATAGTTATTTATGAAACGGAGTGAGTGCTATACATCGCGTAAGTTCGCAAAAAGTACTTCACGCACAATTTCATACAATATTTTATCTACGATAAACAAATAAAAATACTGTAACTCTTCGTCACTGGAATTCATTTCTATTCTACAATTCTTAGAACTGTGACATATAAAAATTCTAATTTCTTTCAAACCACAAAACTGTCAAATTTTTTTTTTGTAATTTATTGCTCATTATGTCATCACCTCTCTTGTGCTCTGCACAAGAGATCTAAGGTTAGAGCTAAGAATAAGGTTGGCTAGGTGCTACGTTTTCTCGACTCTGTTTTACGGAATGGAAGCTTGGACCTTGAATGCGGCATCAATGAAAAAACTGGAATCATTCGAGATGTGGGTATATAGAAGAATTCTAAAAATATCATGGACAGAACACGTCACAAACAAAGAGGTTCTGAGAAAGGTGAATAAAGAAATGGAAGTCTTAAATACAATTTAAACCAGAAAATTGGAATATCTCGGACATATTACACGTGGAGAGAGATACAACTTGCTCCAACTCATTATGCAGGGAAAGATTCAAGGAAAAAGAAGCATAGGGAGACGCAGAATATCGTGGTTGCGCAACCTGAGAGAATGGTACGGATGTACATCAAACGAACTTTTCAGAGCAGCCGTCTCCAAGGTCCGAATAGCTATGATGATTGCCGACCTCCTTCGCGGAGATGGCACTTGAAGAAAAAGAAGATGTCATCACCATGAAACGCGAAAGTTAAGAAAGAATATTTAATTATATGAAAGTGTGTCAAAAACAGTGAGAAAAAGTAAATCCCATTTAAAATACATTGTTACTTCATGCTTACTTTAAAGCACTGCTATCTATAATGACAGTTTTCACAAACTAAAAATTTATATATTATAATATGACATAGAGTAGATAAAAGTCATTTATTAATTATTAATTGATTATAGTCAGAAGAAAATTAGATCATGCACCCCTTGTTTTTTATAATTGTTAACATACTAAATTACATATCCAATAATTATTGTTATCCATTAAATATATCGATGCAGATCGGCCTTATATCGGATCCTCTTCTATTAGTCCGTTCGCTGACGGTAAAATATTGCAAAACCCATAAATTTTAAAAAACCACTTAAGATTGACATGAAATTTGGCATACACATAGGTAACATATCAAAGAAGAAAATTGATATTGTGCCGATGTTTTCTTTTGCCAAGCAGACATTCCGTTAACATTTTTAGTCACAACATAATATCAAGGTTAAAGTATTATTAGAGCAACGCGTTATGGTGTTACATTTCTTTTAATGACCGACACACAAAATATTTTAATGACGGATCCCACACTAGAACCAGATTTTTATTACCTACTGCTGATAAGGTAAAGAGTTATTAAATATCACTCGTTGTCATCTCTGTGTTAATTTGAAATAATAAAATATAAATATTGTAGTTTTGTATTCTAAAATATTTGGAAAAAAATATCTATGTATTTTTTTTTCATTTAGGTACACATCATTTTAAGGGATTGTCCGGAAGAGTACAGGCTCAGTATATCGGCAAATGAATTTTGTTTTAAATACCGTCCGTATAGAGGAGGTGCTCGTTGGGGATAGGCGCAAAATCTTAGTCCAGTGCTAATTAAATGCATTAATTTTTTTCGAATTCTGAGAAAACTAATAAGTATTTTTGAAAAATTTAAACGCAGAATGGAAGCTTACATTATTACCGAGGGCAGAAAGTCCCTGAAAACTTATATAATGTTTATTTTAATAACTTATATACCTAATATATGTTTATTTTAATAAAGATAATGGGATGAAAAAACAAGAGAAAAGTTAGTGTGATTTTTAATTTCGAATATTTCATTCAAAAGAAACTTCTTTTTATTCTAAGGGACTTTCGGTCCCCCGTAATAATGTTATCTTTCATTCTGGGTGTATGTTTTAAAAATATTTATTAGTTTTCTCAGGATTCGAAAAAAATAAATGTATTTAAATAGCATTGGACAGAGATTTTGCGCCTACCCCCTTAAGAGAGAGTTTACTGTATTTTATATTATTACTAGAATTTATTACTTTAAACTTTTTATCGCTCTTGATTCATTTTATCGTGTATTTAATTCCATTCAATTGTAATTGTACATTCAATTTTTTTGTAATTTTTACACGTTTTATTACTTTCGAAATAACAATAACTATAAAATCGATTTTTCAGCCTACTTGGGTCAAAAAATACACAATTTTCGGAAATTTCGTTAAATGAGAACATTTACCTACATTTCTTGTATTTAAGCTTTTAACAAGATTTTTAAAAACAATTTAGATTATTTAATAGATACATTCACCGGCACGAAAAACGGGCACCCCAAAAAATGGGTCATTTTTGATGGCTCGTATCTCCTAAACCTATTCTCCGATTTAAGTATTTCTTTAATATGTTATAGCCTTATTCTTTAACTATATCGCTGTAATAATATTGTTTCTAGACAGGTAAATTATCATTGTATACTGGGCGTACCAATCAAACTGGTTTTTTTTTCAATTTTCACAACACTCTGTGGAATATTCTAGCCTTTATACAATATTGAAATTAAAACCCAACTATAGCCCCAGGTTTTCTTAATGTTCTGTTTGTTATTCATTCGCTTATGTTGGATAATAAAAAAGTTAGGGACTTTAACAATTAAACATGTTCTTTATCAATACATGGTGTTTCTAAATAAGTGCGACAAACTTTAAGGGGTAATTCTGCATGAAAAAATAATGATCGTTTACTTGATAAAGCTATGTCCGCAAATGCTTGCAAATATAAAATTATTTTGCCAAACGATCATTATTTTTTCATGCAGAAATTACCCCTTAAAATTTGTCGCACTTATATTTAGAAACACCTGTATCGATAAAGAACATGGCTAGTTGTTAAAGTCCTTAACTTTTTTATTATCCAACGTAAGCTGATGAATAAAAAAACAGAATGTTAATAAAACCTGGAGCTATCGTTAGGCTTTAATTTAAATATTTTATAAAGGCTAGAATATTCCACAGGGTGTTGTGAAAATTGAGAAAAAAACCCAGTTTGATTGGTACACCCGGTATACAATGAAAATTTACCTGTCTATCAACAATGTTATCATAGCTATATTGTTAAATAATAAGGCTATAACATATTAAAAACATTACTTAAATCGGACCAAAGGTTTGGGAGATACGAGACATCAAAAATTACCCATTTTTTTAGGGTGCCCGTTTTTCGTGCCGGTGAGTGTAGATTAAATTAGAAGTTCATTGTAAAAAAGGAAGTAAACAAAAACACGAGAAAAATGAATTTATATAAGTAAATAGGTAAGTAAATATTATAGATTGAAATAAGTACAGAAAATATATAATTATAGAGATATATAATCACTTATTGTACCTTCATTTAAGGCTAACTTTAAAAGTAAAGCAGATCTGCTATTATTCATGTTTAAAAACAAAAGGCACACAAAACACTAAGTACGATTAGGACCGCGAATCTACAACAGATAAATGTCTGGAAACCGTTACACAGGGTTGCCAAAAAACGGAAGTCACACCGAGCGGTGTGGTATACGGAAGACGCTACGCGTTGTGTACATAACCTGTATAGTAGCACGGGAGCGACACTAGCGCTGGTGATATACCGTCGAACTAAAATCTGATCTTATGAGTATGTTAGATACGATATGACTTCCAGCGAAATTTTTAATATAAGCCTTCTGATACCATCTAGTAGCCAAATTCGTAAAAATATAGGCAAAACGTTGTGACTTCCGAAATCGGAAGTCATAACGGTATATATGAAGTAACAACGTATTACGAGAATCTACTTTGGAAGTCACATGGATACATGTATCAATATATATATATATATATATATATATATATATATATATATATATATATATATATATATATATATATATATATATATATATATATATATATATATATATATATATATATATATATATATATATATATATATATATATATGAGCAATATTTCTACTTTTCGGTGAATTTTGTGGGGAGGGTCCTCGGATTTTCTTCAAATTTTAGTATGTTATTGGACCTATTTAAAAAACGTTATCCTGAGAGTTACAGACCCCTAGGGGCCTTAGAGCCCTAGTTAGGGCCCGTCAAAGACCCAAAAAAGGTCGTTTTTGCCGTATATTTGACAGGCTGTATATCGGCTCCCATTTAACCGATTTTGACTTACCAAACGTCATTGTCTTTGTAATTTTAAGTAGTTTTTTCAGTGACAATTTCAAGGCTTTAGTCAATAACCCTGATTTTTGGGACCATTTTAAGTAACGCTAAAAATTTCAAAAAATTACTATTTTCAAAAATTTATCAAAAATCTAATTTTAATCCGATTTTCATTTTCTGGACGACAGTTAAAAGGTATTAAAAAGGGCTTTAAAATGGTATTTTGTGAGTTAAAATCCATTCAGTAGAAGTGGAGATAAAACAGATTGAAAATAGACATTTTTGTAAAAATTGGGATTTTACGCATTTTCAAAGTGCTGGCACCTTTTGGGGTATATATTAAATTGTACAAAAATTTTTTTACAGGCAGTTTTTTCATATAAATAATAACGTTTCATTGGAGATTTTCTTGGCCCGAGCCTCTATCTACCTTATATAGCCCTCTAAAAATGAGTATTTTGTTACTCAAATGAGGCAACTTAACAAACAACTTACGGCTTATTTCTATCAATCAGATAGCCTGAAGACTTTATCTATCACAGATTATAAAAGTACAGATTAAAACCTTTTATTTAAGGGGTCATACAAACTTCTAGGTAGCCTAGAAGTGCAGTTATGATATTTCAAAGTCTTAACTAAAATCAAAGTATCAATTCTGTGAACGCTACTTTTATAGACTAAGAGCCGCTATAGATGAAATTTGATAATTATTTTAAGCACGATAAAAGCCTAAAACTTAAATAGTAGAACCTAAAAGAAAAGCTATGAACACTCTGCCGTCACTTTTTAGAGGCACACGCCTCGACAGTGGCGCATCAAACATTCTACTTATGGAGGGGATAAATAAATTAAAAGGTACCCTCCCTCACTCCCAGAATATTTTTTTTTATTTTTTAAAGTTATACGTGATTCAAAAATAAGACTCAGTGTAATTTCAACCCGCCTCCCCTGTTTTCCTACCCCCACCATCAAAAAGTTCATTTCTCGTTTTTTATTTTTTTTAGGCGGGATGTAATCAATTTTAAAATTTCAAAAAATTCACACGCATACTTGTGGCTTTTACAAAACATGCCTATTTTTTATAGACACGTAGGTTGAGTGACGTAACTTAAAAAAAATTATTTTTTATTTTTATAAACTTTTAAACGAAAAACTTTTTTTGGGGATGGCTGTTGGACTATTTTGTTTAAATCTTGTGTATTTTATCAAATGCTATATTTCTAATTTATTTCAGAAGTTTCCGTAAGGTTCTCCATCTTCAAAAATCCAAAAAATTGTTTTTCGAGGGGGTTTTTGGGGGTTTCAACGTATTTCTCCAATTTTTAAATATTCTACAGGACACAGTTACTTCAATTTACATATAACCTGTAAAAAAACATTAATTTAATCTATTTTGAAGTCTATAAAATAGGGAAAATCACCAAAAATCCCCTAAAAAACAGTTTTTTGGATTTTTTGGTGGTGGGGGAAGGGGGATGGGGGTGGTGTGTTAAAATTACACTGAGTTTTATTTCTTAATAACGTAGAACTTTAAAAAATTAACAAAATTGAATTCTGGGTGTAAGGAAGGGTACCTTTTAATTTATTTATCCCGTTCATAAGTGGAAAGTTTGATGCGCCACTGTCGAGGTATGTGCTTCTAAAAAGTGACGGTATAGTGTTCATACGTTTTCTTTTAGGTTTTATTGTTTAAGTTATGGCCTCTTATCGTGCCTAAAATAGTTAACAAATTTCACCCATAGCGGCTCTTAGTCTATAAAAGTAGCGTTCACAGAATTGATACTTTAATTTTAGTTAGGATTTTGAAATATCATAACTGTACTTCTAGGCTACCCAGAAGTTTGTGTGAGCCCTCAAATAAAAGGTTGTGATCTCTACTTTTCTAATCCGTAATAGTTAAAGTCTTCAGGCTCTCTGATTGATAGAAATAGGCCGTAAGTTGTTTGTTAAGTCACCTCATTTGAGTAACAAAATACTCATTTTTAGAGGGTCATATAAGGTAGATAGAGGCCCGGGCCAAGAAAATCTCCAATACGAAGTTATTATTTATATAAAAAGCTACTTCTAAAAAAATTTTTGTACAATTTAATATATACCCCAAAACGTGTCAGCACTTTGAAAATCCGTAAAAACCCGATTTTTACAAAAATGTCCATTTTCAATCTGGTGTATATCCGCTTCTACCGAACGGATTTTAACTCTTGAAATATTGCTTTAAAGACCTTTTTATTACCTTTAAACCGCCGACCAGAAAAAGAAAATCGGATTAAAATTAGATTTTTAACAAATTTTTGAAAATAGCAATTTTTTGAAATTTTTAGCGTTACTTAAAATGGTCCCAAAAATCAAGGTTATTAATTAGAGACTTGAAATTGTCATTGATAAAACTACTTAAAATTATAAAGAAAATAACGTTTGGTGAGTTAAAATCGGTTAACTGGGAGTCGATATACAGCCTGTCAAATATAGGCTAAAAACGACCTTTTTTGGGTCTTTGACTGGCCCTATCTAGGGCTCTAAGGCCCCTAGGGGGCTGTAACTCTCAGGATGACGTTTTCTCAATAGGTCCAATAACATACTAAAATTTGAAGAAAATCCGAGGACCCTCCCCACAAAATTCACCGAAAAGTAGAAATATTGCTCATATATATATATATATATATATATATATATATATATATATATATATATATATATATATATATATAGGGCGAGGCAGATAACTGGCCTATTAGAAATATCTCGAGAACTAAAGGCAACAGAATCATGAAAATTGGAATAAAGGGGTTTTGAGGGATGATCTATTAAATGAAAATATTTTCATCTCTTTGCAACTTCCGGTTATACCGAAAGTTGCTTATAACTTGGTTTTTTTAATGGGACACCCTGTATATTTTTACATTTTTGGATTCTCCTCAATATCTTCTTTCTTAAAATATGAGATTTTGTAATATTATACAGAGTATTTTAACAGATATTTACGTTTTTTTATTAATTTCGTAGCAACATTCACACCCTGTAGAATTGTAATAGTTTGACATTAAAAACTCTGCTTACGTTCAAGTGATTTTTAATATAGTCTATTATCGTTAAGAATCATTAGTATAGCTAATTTTGAAATATTAGTATACAGGGTTGGTCGAAACTCGGAATGAATATTTTCTGAGTTTTCTTAAATGGAACACCCTGTATTTTAGTATTGTAATGAAATGATATTTTATGGTACTTTTTTATTTCTTAAGCCCCTATACCTAATTGCTTTAATTTGTGAGTTATTGGTCATTCAAGCTAAACATTAATTGCAACAAAAAATACGTAAAATTTTATTAGGTTGGCCATGAAAATATTCAATCACAAACAATTTTTCAGAAATAAATACATATTAATCCAGACCGTTCCTTAAAATTACCAATAATGGTTTAGCTATCAAAATAGCTACGTAGTTAAGATTGTTGGTGCGACTAAGAATTAAGCACAAATTAAAGCAGTTAGGTATAGGGAATGCTTAAGAAATAAAAAGTACCATAAAATATCATTTCATTACAATACTAAAATACAGGGTGTTCCATTTAAGAAAACTCAGAAAATACTCATTCCGAGTTTCGACCAACCCTGTATACTAAAATTAAAAATTTAGCTCTACTAATGATTCTTAACAATAGTAGACTATATTAAAAATCATTTGAACGTAAGTAGAGTTTTAGTTGTCAAACTACTACAATTCTACAGGGTGTGAATATTGCTACGAAATTAATAAACTAACGTAATTATCTTTTAAAATACCCTGTATAACATTACAAATCCTCATATTTTAAGAAAGAAGACATCGAAGAGAATCCAAAAATATAAAAATATACAGGGTGTCCCATTAAAAAAACGAAGTTATAAGGAACTTCCGGTATAACCGGAAGTTGCAAAGAGATGAAAATATTTTCATTTAATAGATCATCCTTCAAAACCCCTGTATTCCAATTTTAATGATTCTGTTGCTTTTAGTTCTCGAGATATTTCTAATAGGCCAGTTATCTGCCTCACCCTGTATATATAAACTTATACATAATATGAGATAAAATAGATAAGTGAGCAATTTGAGCCCGTGAAACTTACAGATCATATAAACAATACATAAGTAAAGTAGCTTGTGAAGCAGTAACGATTAATTTCATTTCGGATTCTGACTGGAGGCTAATTTTTGATTTTTTTAACAACAAAAAAGAGGCCAATATTATTTTTAGAGTAACTTACTTACTTTTGATCATAGAAACTTGTTTAAAAAACAAAATTAAAGCTTTTTTTAAACACTTTAAAAACATTATGATGAGTTTTTCCCGAAAAGTGCTTCATTTTTTGGTTATTCCATGTTGAAATAATCGATTTGGAATTTGACGAAGAAGAACCTACTTTTCATTAGCTATAACTTTGCTTCTACTGGGTGTATACACTTCATATATACACCATTTTTTCACTTTTTTACAAGCTATCTTTTTACTAAACATATTTTTTTTCGGTAGAATACTTACTTTTTGAGTTATTTGCGAAAAACCGTATAAAAAAATGTGTGTTTTTTGACGAAAAACATATCATTCACTCGCAAATAACTCGAAAAGTATTGACTCATATGTGCTAGAATCGGGTATATTTTGTAAGATAGAATAGAATAGAAATATGCTTTATTGTCATGAAAAATTTAACAATTTTATAGACAAAGCTTACAAGAATCATAAATAAAAACAATAACAAATAAAATTTACTAAAATTATATAAATCGTCAATATTAATAAAATATAATAAAGTGAAACAAAAAACAGTAACAATCTATTTCAAAATTAAAAAAAAAATTGCAAATTGCGTAATCTACCTTAAGAAATTTAATAAGTTAAGCTGCTGCATATGACACTCAAATATTGATTAAGATTCTACTTATACATAAGAATACTGTAATTTCTTAGTTATTGGATGCTATTGAATAATATGGTCTTTCAGATAAATAGGCTTTTGTTATTTTACGGAACTTGGGGAAAGATGTTGCAGATTTAAGTTGGAGATGGTTGTATAGTTTTTTTGCAGAATATAATATAGATTTCTTTACTAACTCACTGGACGGGATCGGTAAATAGATGTCAAAGGTAGAATTTCTGGTGGAATAGTCATGTCTAGGTCTTGCTGGAAAGACGTGTACATGTTTACGAATTAAGCAAACAGTTTCTAAAATATATACAGAAGGTAGTGTTAGAATCCTGTGATCTTTGAAGTAGCTTCTGCAATGTGTTGTTCTTCTGAGCCCAAACAGATATCTTATTGCTCTTTTTTGTAATTTAAAAATAACATCGGATTCGGCAGCTGTACCAGCGGAATAGTTGGCGTAACGTGATTACGGAATTGTGGCAATCACCTAATTGTTTTAGAACAGAAAGAAATTGCGAAGTTCACATTGTTTAGTTTTAGTGTTTACAATAATTAACAATATTCGAAAACACATTAAAAGGTGATAAGAACGTGCAAAAACTGATACGGTAAGAACTGCTTTTAATACGGTGGATAGGAGAACGAGTTCCGAGCGGAGAAAGCGACGACTCTTTTTACGCTATCGTGTTAAAAGTTTTGTGTACCGGGGGCGTGTGAGAAGTTACTGAAATGTCGTCGGATGAAGGCAAAAGAAGGAGAGAGGAAGGAGAAGACGATGAAAGTGACTCTTTAAAAGAAGCCGCAGTGTAAAGCGTTCACCAGAAAAGACGGGAGATGACAGAAAAATGGACAGGGTGATGAAATTGTTGGAAGATTTAGCATCTGATGTGAAGGATATTAAAAGAGAACAAGGAATTTATGCAGAAGAAATTAGAGCATTGAGGGAAGAAAATAAAAAAAATATGAAAGAAAACGAAGAAATTAAAAAAGAGAATGAGCAAGATAAAAGAGATGTACGAAATTTAACAAGTAGAGTTGAATATTTAGAAAAAGAAAGCAAAAAAGACAACGTGGTTATAACCGGTGTTAAGATAGATACGCAGGACTCAGACATTTTAAAAGAGGTGATGGAAAACATGACTAAGAAGACTATTTTAATTAAAAATTAATTAAAACTATTAAAAGTGGATATTAAAACAGCTGTAAAATTATGAGAGGAAAAATATTTACTGCACTTGGAAACCGCGGACAAGAGGAAGGTAATGCAAAATAAGAAAAAACTAAGGGATTTTAAGGAAGAACGGATTTATATAAATGAATATCTAACAGTAGCAGAGATGGAAATGAAGAGCGAATTACGGAAAAAAGCTCAAGAAGCTAGGAGCGAGGGCAAGTCAGTGAAGCTGGGGTTCAGGAAGCTCATAATAGAAGGAAAAACTTGGAGATGGAACAGAAAAGACGGAAAGTTGGACCAACCAAGAAACTAGATGAGTCTGCATGGAGGGGACAAGATGACAAAAAACCGCTATGAACAAGGATCTGAGAGAACACACGAATGACAAATAAAGAGGGAAAAAACAGAGAAACAACGAGCCCATTCTTAGAATAGGACCTTGTAACATGAGGAGTACATATGAAGCTGGTGCTTTGAAGCAGATAGTGACAGTGATGAAGCAGTATAAGTTGGATGTGTTAGCAATGCAAGAAACGAAGCAGAAGGGTGACAGTGTGATAAAAGTGGACGGTTACAGTTTTTCAATAGTGGAGGCGCCGATAGAATGCTGGGTACAGGTTTTGTGGTGAGTGAGAGGCTGCAGATGGCAGTGGTAGCCTTTGAAGCTTTATCAGAAAGGAGCTGTATGCGGAGAATCAGAGGTAAGACTAGAGAGCTAAGTTTATTAAATGTGCATGCCCCTTCAGAAACCAAAGATCATGAAACAAAATGCCACCACCTCACAACGCAACACAAAATTCGTTGGAGGTGAGAGCACAGGTGTTGCGGGCTAGCTTTTATACAGTGGAGATGGGGTGGATTCCCAATTTTACTATTTTGTTGTTAAAGGGGGCGCCAGACAAATTCATGCCCCAAACACCAATCCAGTGTACCTAAATTCCCGAATTTGCCAAAAGAATCGGAATAATACTACACCTTTGACACTTTAATTGAACACATAATATATTGAACACTTTTTTAAAAATTACACTAAACTAACTACTAAAACTAACCAAACTGAACCAAACAACGACCCCTGATCACTGGGTAAATTACCTAAATAAGGGTAGCAACAAAAAAAATATATAAACGTATATAAAAAAAATGCAATTTATAAATCTCGAGACGCAATCGTAGAGCTCTGCGAATGGTAAGGTCGAGTACGCGTAGCGGAAAATAAACAATTGACTATCCGATCAAGAGCCGTGTACATAAGAAATTATAAAAGGAAATACTAATTAATTAAAAAAAACCAACCTAATGTAGATACCTGAATTCATACAAATAAATTACCGCAACCTAAATTATCAAATTCTACAGATTAAAAAAAAAAGATCAGCAAATTAAATGGTTACAAATCAAAATAATTAAAGTAACTCATCTGAAATCCAGTTATTGAGATCCAAACCCCAAAATAAAAACCACGTGGAAAAAAACCCTAAAACAAAACAAGCATTAATCCCACTATTAAAATTCACAAGTACCCCTTAAACCCCCGAGGTGAGATGTAATGTAGCATAACTTACCCAAAATCGATGGGGTCTTCCAGCGTTCAGAGGATCACGTGTCTTCAGTACAACTTCGATAAAGAAACCCGTTTTCTGGCCTCAAACCAAACATTCATTCGTATCTAGAACAATTTACTCGTTGTCACACATAATCGATCACCCAATATGCAAATATCACTTACCAAATCGAAGAAATGACACCACAGCCGTATTTTATCCCAAAAATTGGACTAAACTAGTAATATATCCTTAAAATCAATTTTACTAACTCCAATAATTACTAGTTTATGGAAAAGTCTGATTTATAGATCCCAAATTAATGGATGGATCAGATAAATCCTTATTTTCAAATAATCAGACGTTTAAAAATTTCGGCGGTGACGTTCAAATCAACAATTTCGATTTTACAAGCTGCTAAGTGACCAACTACGTCACATTCTTCTTTTAAAAATAGAACTTTGACTTGACAGATTTAAAAGTCTGTCAAAACATAAAACGAACAAAAATACGATAACCAGAAGCGGTACCATATTGGATCCGAAAAGGAAGAATTGTCAACGCTATTTATTCAACTAGACTCAAACAGACGTCATCTATAGAGTAAATGACCAATTTCAATGATAATATAAAAAAAACATATAATACCTACAAATCGAATTAATGAATTCACGCTATTTATATTTAATCAAATTGACGAAATTGTTTTTTTATTACAACGAATGTTCTAGCTTATAAATACTTAAATCGTGTACCTGAGATGATTTAAAGTTAATTAGTAATTTTGG
The DNA here is from genome assembly GCF_917563875.1 of Diabrotica virgifera virgifera. Classification (NCBI taxonomy): domain Eukaryota; kingdom Metazoa; phylum Arthropoda; class Insecta; order Coleoptera; family Chrysomelidae; genus Diabrotica; species Diabrotica virgifera. Next base: position 109,908,862 of record NC_065450.1, read on the forward strand.
CCGTAACAAATCCCCCCTCTACTTCAAGAAATTTACGTAGTAAATTTCTAAAAGAGAAAAAAAAAAAACAAATCAGCGCAGCGTCACATTGCACATCTGATCACAACTACAATCATTCGCCACGATACCCAGACACATTTCAAGGTTGACCATTCACTCGATTACAGTCATCCTTCTTTTCCGCCAAAGGAAAAGAAGAAAAACAATAACAAAAAAAATAATAAACATAACACCACCCGGTCTGTTACACGGGATGATGATGGAAGACATAACGAATGCGAATATACTACTCCTCAGTTGGTCCCGGTTTAAGATCTTTCGCATGCCACACACCTTTGCTATTGCCCTTGTCGTCACATAACTCATAAGTCCACGGTGATATCCGTTTCTTCACACAAAAGGGGCCTATAAATTTAGGGGCTAGTTTATGCGAAAAATATTTTGCAGCGTCAGACTGGGCATAATTCCTCCTCCAGACAAGTTGGTTTGGAAGGTACTCGACATGACGACAACGCAAGTTATATCTATCGCAACTCTTATTCCCAGCAACTTCCAGACGATTCCTAACATCTAAAAACATTTTTCTAAATGACTCATTTCTGGATAGATCCCCGGTCTGAGTTCCATCTTCGTCATTTATCCCAGTGATAGCAGCATAATCTTGTCCAGACAATTTCATATTCCGACCAAAATTGACAAAGTATGGTGTTAGTTTAGTAGTCTCATGAGTGGATGTTCTAAGAGCACAAGCAATTTTATGTAAGTTCTCATCCCAAGTTCGGTGATTATCTGACACATACATAGCCAACATAGTTTTAAATGTTCGATTTACCCTCTCTGTTGGGTTAGCCCTGGGGTGATAAGCAGCACTGTATTTCACATAACACTTATAAGTCTGCATTAATTTTCCAAACTGGGTGGATCTAAATTGAGGACCGTTGTCACATATTACAATCCTAGGCACTCCAAATATCAAGAAAACTTCATTTTCCACCTTTTTCACCACCGTATCACCTGTAGCTTTCCGCAAGGGAAACAATAGGGTAAACTTACTCAAGTAATCAGTAACATTTAAAATATATGTATGGCCTTGCTTTGACCTTGGTAGTGGACCTACCAAGTCCATCGAGATCATTTCCCAAGGGCGGTCAACCTTAGGATGAGATACCATTTTGTCAGTTGGCTTCTGCTGAGACTGCTTGTAAGCAGCGCAGGTTTTACATCTGCGGTCTACAAAACTGACACTTATCAAGGCTGACCGTGATGTTAGCTTCCCTTAATCGCCGAAACACCTCCTCCAATATGGCCAGATGTTGTTCGAAACTTTGACTTACTATAACCACATCATCAAGATATACAAAGACATGTGGTTCCAGATCATGACCCAACACATTGTCAATAAGTCTCTGCCAGGTAGCAGGGGCATTATGCAAACCAAATGGCATCCTTTTGAATTGAAAAAGCCCACGGTTCGGTACTGTAAATGCCGTAAAATGCTTGGATGTTTCAGCCATTGGCACCTGCCAGTAAGCCGATTTCACATCAAGACTTGACAAATAGTTGGCATTTCGAAGCTTATCCAAAGTATCAGAAACTTGTGGCAATGGGTAACTGTCTCTAACTGTCACTGAGTTTAATTTGCGGTAGTCAACACAAAACCTATAAGAGCCATCTTTCTTCTTGACCAAAAGTATTGGCGAAGACCAAGGGCTGTTAGAAGCTTCAACTATCCCTAACTTCAACATCTCATTAAGCTCCTTATCAATTTGCTCCTGGACAACAGGGTTGACTCTGTAATAGCGTTGTTTAATGGGTTGACTATTCGTGACAATCGTATGCTCTGCCACATTTGTACAACCAAGTTCGTTTCCCATAAGTACCATATTCCTATCAATAACTGACTGTAATCTGCTCTTTTCGAACGAACTAAGTAGCGTCTGTCCACTCATCTGGTCAATAGAGTTGACTAACACCGGTTCACTAGAAAAACACCACTCCTTCCTACGCAAGTCCGGAACTATACCCATAATACGCCAGAAGTCAGCTCCCAAAATTAACAGGTGCGGTAAGTCTGGAATCACCACAGCCTCAATCAATCTAAATCTACCCCTCAACTTAACAGGCAATTCCACCATGCCCACACTGCGACAACTAACACCATTTGCCACTGTGCAGCTATTTAGGCGATTGTTATCCATGGGCAGACCTAACTCTCTAATCATAGTTAATCCTTTACTCCCCAACACCGTCCTACTTGCTCCAGAATCCAGCAATCCTAAAACAGATTTTCCAAGTATATCAACAGTCAGGTATGGTCTCTCGTCACCAACAGCATTTTCTAAAACAAAATCTAATAGTACTTGTATTTTGTCGATCGAGGTTTCATCATTTCCACTGCTTTTTCCTCGATCAGTCAAAGGCAGTGGAACTAGTTTTCCGAAGCTCGTAGTTTTGAACAATCAGGACATGCCTTAACGGTGTAGCCCTCCTTTTTGCACTTAAGGTACTAGTACACTTTAGAAGACCAAAAATAAGCATTTTTTCAAGATTTTTTTTTTCTCAGGACCTTTATTAGAAATGAACAAAACTTTTTACATATTAATATCTGACTCTTGGAGAATACAAAAAATATATCTTTTTTCATTTATGCACGTACACTAATGTTGTAGAGGGCGCCAAAATCGAGGCCTCGAAAAAAAGTAGTTCCGATGGCGGACAGTTAATCTCATGATTGGGATCTCTGAAACAAAAAAATCATACGGCATTTGAAAAAGGAAGGTTTCTTACGTGAGAATTTACCACCGTTAGTGAAAAATTCCGCAAAGAAAAGATTTTACGGAAATTTGAAAAAATTTTGTGAAAAAATGACCCGTTTTTCTTCAGTTTTTCATGGTTAAAAAATAATTTTTTATTTTTTGATGAAATTGTGGTAAATTGTCACGTAAGAAACCTTCCTTTTTCAAATGCAGTACGATTTTTTTGTTTCAGATATCCCAATCCTGAGATTAACTGTCCGCCATCATTTTTCGAGGCCTCGACTTTTGCTCCCTCTGCAATATTAGTGTACGTGCATAAATGAAAAAATATATATTTTTTGTACTCTTTAAGAGTTATATATTAATATGAAAAAAACTTTATGTTCATTTCTAATAAGGGTTCTGAGAAAAAAATTCTTGAAAAAAATGATTATTTTTGGTCTTCTAAAGTGTACTAGTACCTTAAAACAACGCGTGGTCCTTGATGCCGTGCAACCAATAGCTCGGTGTCCTGGTTTATTACATCTGTAGCAAACGATATCTTTCGGAGGTCTTGCGTTTTTCACTTCACCACGAACTACACTTGATGTAGTCGACTGATCCTAACAACTATCCACACTAACGCTGCTAGACGAGTCGACCGCTACATAAGCTAAATCTGGTTCTAAAACATTGCCAATTCGTCTGCTAGGTGGAACATAGCTTTCAACTGCTTCCTTCCTGGCTTCTAATTTTTTTCCATATTCACGAAGCTTTGCAACAGAATCAACTTCTAATAACGCCAACTGTGTCTGGTAATATGGTGCAATATTTTTCATTAATATCTTCAATTTGGTCGGTTCATCAATAGGGCAAGTCAATCTCCTAAAATATCCAGCCATCACTGCTAGATAAACTCCAATCGATTCATCAGGTCCTTGAGTGCGTCTACGAATTTCATCAAACAATTTTTCGTTGTAATCATGAGACAAATATTCTTCTTTTAAGAGCTCCACAAATTCATCCCAATTAGCGACCTGGTTTCTATAAGCCAAATAGAATTGATATGCCCTGCCATCAAACAAATCTATGCCAGATTCCAGAAGAGTCTCTTTCGTGACATGTCTCGCCATTCTAAGTTCTTCTACTCTTTCGAGAAACGCGCTTATCGATGTGCCATTCCGGTCACCAGAAAACTTCAAGTTCCATTTTCAGGGAGGTATGCACTGAATTTGAGAAGATGTACATGGAACCCTTGAAGCTATCGGGCTTGATGTATGTGCTGGTACGCCCTCTATATGTAGATTTTCAGTTTGGTCAGCCAGCAAACTCAGATGGACTGGTACACTCATAGTTCTCTCCAATTCTTCGGCTCTTGACTGCAGACGACCCAATAAGTCAAATACTCGACAGTAATGCTGGTCTCTCTTCGGTACCTTCCGGTATATGCTCCAGTCTATTCAACACACAATGTAATTTAGATGTGAACTTGTTATAATCATTACTAGCTGTAGTGCCAGTAAAGGCAGAAATCATCGGATCGAGCTCATTGAGTTTTAAGTTCACAGCAGACACATCCTCCTCAGTATTAAAAGGATACGGAGGGTAGCTAATGCTGTCTCCACTCTTCTCCAACCTAAGTGCCACAGTCAGTGCATGGCGCATCTCTTCCACCGTTCCAGTGGCACATCCTCTAATCTTCAACTCATAGGTGAGTTCATCTTGGCTCAATCGATACACGTTAATTTTACGAGGCATCTTTCACATTCAGTTCACTTTCACAATAACACAAACTTCACTTCACCAAATATCTCCAAACGAATATTCTTCCAAGTCTTCAAAAATTGTCCAATATTCCACAAGTGTCAAAGAAGAAGATCTTCAAGATCGCCACCACGTTGGGCGCCAAAAATGCCACCACCTCACAACGCAACACAAAATTCGTTGGAGGTGAGAGCACAGGTGTTGCGGGCTAGCTTTTATACAGTGGAGATGGGGTGGATTCCCAATTTTACTATTTTGTTGTTAAAGGGGGCGCCAGACAAATTCATGCCCCAAACACCAATCCAGTGTACCTAAATTCCCGAATTTGCCAAAAGAATCGGAATAATACTACACCTTTGACACTTTAATTGAACACATAATATATTGAACACTTTTTTAAAAATTACACTAAACTAACTACTAAAACTAACCAAACTGAACCAAACAACGACCCCTGATCACTGGGTAAATTACCTAAATATGGGTAGCAACCAATGAACTGTCAATACGGATGGAATAGGCACAAAGAGAACTAATGCAGCCACGATACAAGAGAGAGGTCCTAGAGAGAGACAGACAAGGTGGTGGAAACTTTGACAGGCCGTGTAATTTGAGTTGCCTATATCAACTTAAATCGGGGAAATATAAAAGTCTAAATATAAAAGTAACATAAAAACATAATCAAGGACTTCTTCACTTTGTATAAAACAGTCACTAATTTAGTATTTAAATAGTTTTAAAATTATTTAACTCCCAAATACTTTAGGAAAGTAGGTATTTGTTTTGATAAATACAAATAACAATTCTGAAAAGTATCTAAACACCAAGTATGGCACTGTTTATCCCCTAAATACAAAAAAGTGGTTAAATTTTGAAATATGTACTGCCAATCAGCATTAGGCCTTAGCCAACTTAAAATATAAGTTAAAATATTCAACGAACTGTAAATACTGATTCAATCGGGTCCATTTATATAGGCAACTCAAATTACACGGCCTGTCAAATTCTCCAAGACCTTGTCTGTCTCTCTCTAGGACCTCTCTCTTGTATGTTGGTGTCAATCTTGCTTCACTATTTGAATGGGACATGGCCATTCCATCCGTATTGACAATTCATTGGTAGCAACAAAAAAAATATATAAACGTATATAAAAAAAATGCAATTTATAAATCTCGAGACGCAATCGTAGAGCTCTGCGAATGGTAAGGTCGAGTACGCGTAGCGGAAAATAAACAATTGACTATCCGATCAAGAGCCGTGTACATAAGAAATTATAAAAGGAAATACTAATTAATTAAAAAAAACCAACCTAATGTAGATACCTGAATTCAACAAATAAAATATACAAATAAATTACCGCAACCTAAATTATCAAATTCTACAGATTAAAAAAAAAAGATCAGCAAATTAAATGGTTACAAATCAAAATAATTAAAGTAACTCATCTGAAATCCAGTTATTGAGATCCAAACCCCAAAATAAAAACCACGTGGAAAAAAACCCTAAAACAAAACAAGCATTAATCCCACTATTAAAATTCACAAGTACCCCTTAAACCCCCGAGGTGAGATGTAATGTAGCATAACTTACCCAAAATCGATGGGGTCTTCCAGCGTTCAGAGGATCACGTGTCTTCAGTACAACTTCGATAAAGAAACCCGTTTTCTGGCCTCAAACCAAACATTCATTCGTATCTAGAACAATTTACTCGTTGTCACACATAATCGATCACCCAATATGCAAATATCACTTACCAAATCGAAGAAATGACACCACAGCCGTATTTTATCCCAAAAATTGGACTAAACTAGTAATATATCCTTAAAATCAATTTTACTAACTCCAATAATTACTAGTTTATGGAAAAGTCTGATTTATAGATCCCAAATTAATGGATGGATCAGATAAATCCTTATTTTCAAATAATCAGACGTTTAAAAATTTCGGCGGTGACGTTCAAATCAACAATTTCGATTTTACAAGCTGCTAAGTGACCAACTACGTCACATTCTTCTTTTAAAAATAGAACTTTGATTTGACAGATTTAAAAGTCTGTCAAAACATAAAACGAACAAAAATACGATAACCAGAAGCGGTACCATATTGGATCCGAAAAGGAAGAATTGTCAACGCTATTTATTCAACTAGACTCAAACAGACGTCATCTATAGAGTAAATGACCAATTTCAATGATAATATAAAAAAAACATATAATACCTACAAATCGAATTAATGAATTCACGCTATTTATATTTAATCAAATTGATGAAATTGTTTTTTTATTACAACGAATGTTCTAGCTTATAAATACTTAAATCGTGTACCTGAGATGATTTAAAGTTAATTAGTAATTTTGACCGTAACAAAAAGACTCAAGAAATTTAATAAGTTAAGCTGCTGCATATGACACTCAAATATTGATTAAGATTCTACTTATACATAAGAATACTGTAATTTCTTAGTTATTGGTTAAGAAACTCTGCTATTGAATAATATGGTCTTTCAGATAAATAGGCTTTTGTCATTTTACGCAACTTGGGGAAATATGTTGCAGATTTAAGTTGTAGAGGGAGATGGTTGTATAGTTTTTTTGCAGAATATAATATAGATTTCTTTACTAACTCACTGGACGGGATCGGAAAATAGATGTCAAAGGTAGAATTTCTGGTGGAATAGTCATGTCTAGGTCTTGCTGGAAAGAAGTGTAGATGTTTACGAATTAAGCAAACAGTTTCTAAAATATATAAAGAAGGTAGTGTTAGAATCCTGTGATATTTGAAGTAGCTTCTGCAATGTGTTGTTCTTTTGAGGCCAAACATGTCTTATTGCTCTTTTTTGTAATTTAAAAATAACATCGGATTGGGCAGCTGTTCCAGAACCCCAAAAAGGAGACCATATCGAAGATGGGACTCGAACAAAGAGAAATATGTTATTTTGGAAGAGTCTAAATTAATTTCCTTCGAAACAGATCTTATTGCAAAGCAAGCTGAGGATAGTTTCTTGCTTAACACATCGATATGAAGGGACCATTTAAGGTTGCTATCTATAAAAATACCAAGAAACTTTACAGAATCAACGATACTGATCTGGCTGTTAGGAAGAGGTAAGGGTTGAAGAGCTCCTTTATAGGATAATGCTACTGTTTTATCTACGTTAAAAGAGAGTAAATTAGAATCGGACCAGGATTTTATTGTGAGTAGATCACAAGTTATAGTAGCATGAAGAGTTGCGATATTTGAATTGCTCCAAGTGATACTGGTATCGTCAGCAGAAAGAAAAACTTTTCCATCGATTTTTAAACTAGTGAAGTAGTGTGTATTTGTACACCCAAAGAGGAGGAATATTAATTAGGTGAACATCCGTTGTCTAGGGTGAATATTAATTAGTCTAATTAACACTATTTGAGTAAATTAAAAAAAGGGGAGGGGAATATATGAGATTTTGTATGCAAAATGAGGAACGATTATGCATTAACGAAAATCAGCGACCATGATAATGATTTATATGAGTACCACACCATTAGAAGGAATCCATGATAAAAATTCTCTAACGCCAACCTGATGTATTAAAAGTAATCCAATGTGTGTTGTAAAATATATTCTTGATTGTTCCTTCTCCCCTAAGCATGAGTACATATCTAAAGATCTTTAATTATAAAATAACAGTCGAATGCACACGTAGCTCGAGTAGAGCAAAATATATTCTTCATAAACTATTCTTTGTTGATTATTAACCATGATTTGCAATCTATGATAATTGTAACATAACACGCGTATGCAAAAAGGAGCTACCGGAATTCCATAAAGTATTGTGACTTGTTAATGATCAGCTGAACGGTTGGCAAGGACGTGGGTGCATAAATTGAGAAATATTTCCCTCTTAATATGAAAAATAATTCCTATTTAATACATTTACGATTGCACATGCAGACACTTACTTAAAAAGTGAGAAGCGTGGTCGTAAAAATGATGCAAATTTTGGTTTCCGCTCTACTGAAATAAAACTTCATATTTTATGCATTTGAACAGTAATAATTAAAAAATACGCGTGCTTCATTACAATGTACTGTATATTATAATTTTGTAAATTAAAACCAGCCAGGTATAAACGTATATGCCACTTTATATCAAGCACCCATGCATGATCTAAGATTTAGTTCGATATCATATAACACTCAATTTATGCATTTTTTTAAAGATTGAATAATTTCTGTGGTATTAAAACACACTTGGGGGGTGTGGCATACATTTCATTGGCTGCTCACCTGCTCATGGGTAATAAAGTGTATTAAAAAGCAGGGATTTTAAAATTGTAAAAATTTGAGCCCAACCCATACCATTAAGCTATAAAACCGTAGGTACTACCCCCCACTAAAGTAGTTTGACTAATATTACCTTGTTTGTACCCTAAATGAACGAAAAACTTGCTGTACCGGTATGTGCGAGGTCAAGTCGTAAAATTATAAATCATTTAAAAATGTCACCTAATGTGATGACTTTTAGTGGAGTTAAAAACATAGAAAACAGTGAAGGGGGCTTAAACCGTAGTTGTGAAGTGATTTTAGTGCTCACCGGAATAAAACTCTAAAACTCTTAAAACATAACATGTGAACAAAAACTAATATGTGTACGGGGGTGCTTAAAAAAGAGGACGGAAACATCAGACGTGACAATAAAATTCGCCGTCGGCTTGGATTACGAAAGTGATAAAAAACATCGGGTTTAAAATGGACATAGTGAACAAAAACTAGTACGGGGGTGCGTAAAAGAGGACGGAAACATCAGACGTGACAATAAAATTCGCCGTCGGTTTGGATTACGAAAGTGATAAAAAACATCGGGTTTAAAATGGACATAGTGAACAAAAACTAGTATGGGGTGCGTAAAAGAGGACGGAAACATCAGACGTGACAATAAAATTCGCCGTCGGTTTGGATTACGAAAGTGATAAAAAACATCGGGTTTAAAATGGACATAGTGAACAAAAACTAGTACGGGGTGCGTAAAATAGGACGGAAACATCAGACGTGACAATAAAATTCGCCGTCGGCCTGGATTACGAAAGTGAGAAAAAACATCGCGTTTTAAAATGGATATAGTGAACAAAAACTAGTACGGGGGGTGCTTAAAAAGTGGACGCTAACATCGTGGTTGCTAATAAAATTCACCGGCGGTTTGGATTACGAATATGAGAAAAAACATCGCGTTTTAAAATGAACATTGTGGATAAAAACTAGTACGGGGGTGCTTAAAACAGTGAACGCTAGCATCTGACTTGCTAGTGAAATCTTAACGGCGGTTTGGATTACGAAAGTGATAAAAAAGCATCGCGTTTTAAAATGGACATAAGCATCGGGTTGAAAATGGACATAGTGAACAAAACTAATACGTGTACTTTAAAAAGCTGGTGTATGACGATGACGGTGATGTCAATCACAATTTGTGTCCATCATGTTTTTGAGACTCTTCGCGGAGTATGCGGCTCATATCACTGAACATTCGACTGGAAATTTGAATGAAATTAGTGAGCGTATTTGTGCTTGTTGGAATAATAATTTGTTGAGCTACATACTGTATTGTTTAACTTTCATTTCGGGATATGTTCAAAAAACTATAAGGTAATATTAATCAAATAAATACTTTAAATAATATTTCAGTTCTTTTCTTAACCCACACCTGACTTTTCTTTGTTGTGTTTTTTAACTATCTAAATTAATAACATTGTGTTATTGGTTTAAATAGGTAAACACACATACATTCTAAAATGAAAATTTTTCTTTCGGGATATATGTCCAAAAACTATGGTAATCTTAATAAAATAAAAAGTTTAGATAATATCTCAGTTTTCCTTAACCCACACCTGACTTTTCTTTGTTGTTTTTTTAACTATCTAAATTAATAACATTGTGTTATTGGTTTAAATAGGTAAACACACATATATTCTAAAATGAAAATTTTTCTTTCGGGATATATGTCCAAAAACTATATGGTAATCTTAATAAAATAAAAAGTTTAGATAATATCTCAGTTCTTTCATAACCCACACCTGACTTTTCTGTGTTGTTTTTTAACTATCTAAATTAATAACATTGTGTTATTGGTTTAAATAGGTAAACACACATATATTCTAAAATGAAAATTTTACTTGCATTTTGGGATATGTTCAAAAAAAAATGTTTAGCAATATTAATAAAATACATATTTGAGATAATATGTGGTTTAACCCACACATGACTTCCAAAAACCAAAAAATTTCTTTAAAGCAAAGAATGAAAAACGAGAAATATTAATAAAAAACATTGACAAATAACTGATTATATATACGACACACCTAATCAAAGGACAAACCAAACAAAAGACCGAAAAAGGACGAAATATGTTAAAATATAATAAAACTATGTAAAATTCACTCAAAAAAGTGAAAACCCGGTCAAAAACATTGACAAATAACTGATTATATTTACGACAGACATATTCAAAGGACAAACGAGATGAAAGACCGAAAATCGGTGAACGATGTTAAAATATAATAAAACTATGTAAAATTTACTCAAAAATAGAAAAACCAACCAAAAACATTGGAAAATAACGGATTATATATCCGATGGACGTAATCAAAGAAAAACGAGACAAAGAAGCCAAAAATATGCTAAAATCCAAAAAAACTATGTAAAATTCACTCAAAAAACGTGAAAAACCGGTCAAAAATATTGGCAAATAACTGATTATATTTACGACAGACATAATCAAAGGACAAACGAGATGAAAGATCAAAAATCGGTGAACGATGTTAAAATATAACAAAACTATGTAAACTTCACTCAAAAGTAGAAAAACGAACCAAAAACATTGGTAAATAACGGATTATATATCCGATGGACGTAATCAAAGAAAAACGAGACAAAGAGACCGAAAATATGCTAAAATACAAAAAAACTGTAAAAATATACTCAAAAAAGTAAAAAAAACCAACCAAAAAAACATTGACAAATGACTTATTATATATTATTCGACAGACATAATCAGACAAACGAGTCAAAAAGACCAACAACCAGCGAAATATGATAAAATATAATAAAACTATGTAAAATTCGCTAAACAAAACGAGGAAAACCAACCAAAATTATTGGAAAATACCTGATTATATATGCGAAGGATGTAATTAAAGGTCACACGAGACTAAAGACCGGAAATCGGCGAACTATGTTAAAATATAACAAAACTATGTAAAATTCACTCAAAAACGAGTAAAACCAATCAAAAACATTGACAAATAACTGATTTGAGTGACAAAACCAAAAATTTCTTTAAAGCAAAGAGTGAAAAACGAGTAAAACCAACCAAAAAACATTGACAAATAACTGATTATTTATCCGACAGACGTTATCAAAGGACAAACGAGACAAAAGACCGAAAAATCGGTGAATGATGTTAAAATATAATAAAACTTTGTAAAATTCACTCAAAACGAGTAAAACCAACAAAAAAACTTTGACAAATAACTGATTATGTATCCGACAGACGTTATCAAAGGACAAAACGAGACAAAAGACCGAAATTCGGCGAACGATGTTAAAATATAATAAAACTTTGTAAAATTCACTCAAAACGAGGAAACCAACCAAAAACATTGAGAAATAACTGATTATATATCCAACGGATGTAATCAAAGAAAAAACGAGACAAAAAGACCTAAAATATGGTAAAATACAATAAAACTGTGAAAAATGTCTCAAATACGTGAAAACCCGGTCAAAAACATTGACAAATAACTGATTTTATTTACGACAGACAAAATCAAAAGACAAACGAAACAAAAGACCAAAAATCGGTGAACTATGTTAACACATAATAAAATTATTTAAAATTCACTTAAAAACGAGTAAAACCAACGAAAAAACATTGACAAATAATTGATTATATATACGACAGACGCAATCAAAGGACAAATGAGACAAAAAGACCGAAAATTGGTGAACTATATTATAATATAATAAAACTATGTAAAATTCACTCATAAACAAGTAAACCCAATCAAAAACATTGACAAATAACTGATTCGAGTTGCAAAACCAAAAAATTTCTTTAAAGCAAAGAGTGAAAAACGAGTAAAACCAACCAAAAAAAAAACATTGATAAATAACTGATTACGTATCCGACACACGTAATCAAAGGACAAACGAACCAAAGACCGAAAATTGGCAAACGATGTTAAAATATAATAAAACTATGTAAAATTCACTCAAAACGAGGAAAACCAACCAAAAACATTGGAAAATAACTGATTATATAGCCGACGGACGTTATCAAAGGACAAACGAGACAAAAGACCGAAAATCGGCGAACTATGTTAAAATATAATGAAACTATGTAAAATTCACTTAAAATGACTAAAACCAATCAACAACATTGACAAATAACTGAATATATTTACGACAGACGAAATCAAAGGACAAACGAAACAAAACGACCAAAAATCGGTGAACTATGTTAACACATAATAAAATTATTTAAAATTCACTTAAAAACGAGTAAAACCAATGAAAAAACATTGACAAATAACTGATTATATATACGACAGACGTAATCAAAACAGAAATGAGACAAAAAGACCGAAAATTGGTGAACTATGTTATAATATAATAAAACTATGTAAAATTCACTCATAAACAAGTAAACCCAATCAAAAACATTGACAAATAACTGATTTGAGTTGCAAAACCAAAAAATTTCTTTAAAGCAAAAAGTGAAAAACGAGTAAAACCAACCAAAAAAAAAACATTGATAAATAACTGATTACGTATCCGACACACGTAATCAAAGGACAAACGAACCAAAGACCGAAAATTGGCAAACGATGTTAAAATATAATAAAACTATGTAAAATTCACTCAAAAACGAGAAAAACTAACCAAAAACATTGGATAATCACTGAATATATATCCAATGGATGTAATCAAAGAAAAAACGAGACAAAAAAGACCGAAGATACGCTAAAATACAATAAAACTAAAAAATATACTCAAAAACGTGAAAACCCGGTCAAAAACAATGACAAATAACTGATTATATTTACGACAGACACAATCAAAATACAAACGAGACAAAAGACCGAACATCGGTGAACTATTTTAAAACATAATAAATTATTTAAAATTCACTTAAAAAACAAGTAAACCCAATCAAAAACATTGACAAATAATTGATTATATATATGATAGACTTAATCAAAGGACAAATGAGACAAAAGAAAGAAAATCGACAAACTATGTTAAAATATACTAAAACTATGTAAAATTCACTCAAGAAAAAAACGAGGAAAACCAATCAAAAACATTGACAAATAATTGATTATATATATGATAGACTTAATCAAAGGACAAATGAGACAAAAGAAAGAAAATCGACAAACTATGTTAAAATATACTAAAACTATGTAAAATTCACTCAAGAAAAAAACGAGGAAAACCAACCAAAAACATTGGCATATATATCCGACGGGCATAATTAAAGAAAAACGAGACAAAGAGAGCTAAAATATGCTAAAATACAAAAAAAAACGTGAAAACCCGGTCAAAAAACATCGTCAAAAAGCTGATTACATATCCGACGGACGTAAACAGCAGAAAAATGAGATAAAAGACCAAAAATCAGCGAAATATATGTTAAAATACAATAAAACTCTGTATAATACACTCAAAACGTGGAAAACCAATTAGAAACATTCTCAAATAACTGATTACACATCCAACGTACGTAATCATGGGAGAAACTGCGAAATAAGCAAATATATAATGAAAAGTAAAAACACACCTCACATAAAAATATAATACTGTTAGCGTTTGATTTAAAACCAACAAAAAATCACATATTGTTGTACCTATTTAGGAATAAAAGACACCTGAACTCAGTATTATGCGACAACCTCAACTTGTCTGATAAAACGCTATTTGTAAAAACAGACATGGTTTCCAATTATTTTTGTTATAATACAGAATATTTGAAGACCGTATTCTACACAATAACAGTGAATGGATGCTACTGATGATGATACAGTCTCAATGCTATATTGTCATACTCAACTAGGATTAATGGAATATCGCAATACTTATCAAAACTTTTTGACTCGCCCGTTTGTGTACGCCCCGCTCAAATCGTCAGATTTCTGAAATATACACTCTTTTGCATGTACTTAACTTACCTTATCTTAATCTGACAATTTCGAGTATTTTTAAAAATAGATTTTTTTTCAGGGCCCCCCCTTCACGAATGCCCCTGTGTTAAGAGCCAATATATGGTAGAGGTACATCTGCAGGGTACCAAGTTTCTTTACATACGATAATCTGACGCACTCGAGTAACGGCAAAAAATCTCCCCGTGTGGGCTCCACTACCAAAATGATATTCTATCATTAGTTTGAAAAAGTTAAGACACCTAGCTGTTTAAACCTAAATTTAAGATGGAGATCAATACGTAAGTATAGCATTATCAATAAGGAAATGAAGCTTGTTGACATGTCATACTTAAAATAGATTATTTTTGTGTTTCCTTTTACAAATCTCATCTTTTCATCTTTAATTACACTAGTTTTTCACCGTTGTTGTCTGTTGTTCGGTTTTTTAATTGAAGTGTTGTTCTGAAGCTATTTCCTTGTGGCATTTTTATGATTAATTATTTATATGGGAAATAAGCCACAATTAAAATGAAAAAAATAATTTTATTAACGTTTCGACGCCCAAATCGGGTGCCGTTGTCAAAATACAAAATATTACTAAAATAAACTAAAGTGTTGTTGCTAAGCAAAAAAATTCTTCTAATAATTTATTTAATCTCACTCATTTATATTGGCAATTCAGACATATATTATACATTTTAAAGTAGAAGACTTTAAAATGATATTGCCAATATTTATGAGTTGCGTTCCTGGGACGACTTACTGAAAGATAGTTCATTCGATTACATGAAATTAACCCCAACTCAAGAATATCCGTCATAAAAAATTATAGCATGTGATATGTCTTTAAAGATTTGGGCGTCGAAACGTTAATAAAATTATTTTTTTCATTTTAATTGTGGCTTATTTCCCATATATTTAATTGAAGTGTGTGACAAATTTTTTAAATCAGAAAAGTCGTAATATAGTATTTTTACTACAAAAGCGATATTACGTAGGTCAAAATTTTTGACGTAAGAGAACTGTCAAAACATTAGAATGTGACTTTTCATTATTGCCATGTTTATTGTACAGTGAGAAGCTAGGCATCATTACTTGTCAGATATATTTTTCTCTGTTATTGTTTATTAAACAAATAATATCCATAATTCTTTATTTTCATTATTGATGTCAGTTGGATTTCTATACTTGCCGAGATATATTAATTAACAACAATATTATCCTAATGTATAATCAATAAAATAGACAATTTAACTATGTGTTCACAGGTACATTGTTATTTTTATTTATATTACTAACTTAACATAAAAAGTACTAGATCTAAATACAGTTATTGAAATAAAAATACTTTTTATTCGTATATTTTATATTTAATTCGTATTAAATACTACTCAGAACATCCATCTGTCATTTTTAGCCTTAAAATATATTATTAAATGATCTCTTTGATTGATTATATACACTAAGTATAATGTTGTTGTTTTTTTACCTACTACAAAAACACCCTGTAATCATTTAAGATTTTTGACCTTAGAACCCCACAGCATTACCAAAAGCTTAGAATAGTAAATAAGGTGAATAATTTTCCAAATATTTAGGTATTATTTAAGAATACACTACTCAGTTGGATTTTTAAAATGAAGAAAATAATCACATTTTCAAAATCTCTTTTTTCCCTTTTCAGTATATGTAAAACGTGATACGTTGTTTAGTCCATAATATTATGAAAGATATCACAGAAATGTAAACGTTTAAAAACATTTTAAAACTTAAATAATGAGGTACTGCCAATAAATCAATAACGTTTATTATGTGATATTCCATCTAAATTTAAGTTTTATTTCATAAAACAAAACCAGTGACATATAAAACTCACAACATAACATAATTGACCGCAACCAGCAACACAGAACTGTCATTTTCGTTTGAATGTATCAGTAGCGTAGGAATGTGTAAAATATTTAACTAAAATTATTATTTTTTGGGATATTGAACTTAAATAATTGGTTTAGAAAATTTATATTATTGATAATAATAAATGTTTTTGGTTATTTAATTAATATAATTCTAAAATTCTCAATGCAATCGCGATTACGTTTTTCTTATTAAAATACCATGTGGACGCTTATACAAGATCGGGCAGTTCCGTGTTGGTGTAATATTTTAGCTGTGCTAGAGAAATTCAATTCTAGAGTTGATGTTATGGAATATCATTATGTATTTTCGTTAACGCAATTGATGAAATCCGATTGACATCATTAATTAGAATAAAGAACTAGAGATATTATTTGTACAGTAAACAAAAACAAAGAAAACTATCTGACAAGTAATGATATTAACGTGGACATGATGAAAAGTCACATTCTAATGTTTTGACAGTGCTTTTACGTCAAAAATTGTGACCTACGTAATATCGCTTTTGTAGTAAAAATACTATACCTATTTGAAGTCTTTACATTTATATTGTTCTATACATACTTTTTATCACTAACAGTGGCATTTGTAGTTTCCCTTGCATTTTGAAAAAAAAACAGACAAGTAATATGGCATACCATAGATAGAATGATTTTTAGCGGTTTACATGCCACTATGTATAGAGTTATCTTCCATACAGAAATGTCCCGACTCTAAAAATTTATTTTTAATAACATTTTGAAAATGATATATTTTTTGAACAGCTCCATAACAGTAAGACCACAAAATACTGATTACGATACTGTCCTCTGCAGGTATAAGAAAATACTAGTACACTTATTTCACTTACATAATTTGGGACACATTTTGATAAGAAGTCGAGTATACATAACGCTTTCAATTTCAGAACTTCCTTGTCTACCGTTAATTTCTGACCAGGCAAAAACGGTAAGCTACATTTGGAAATGCGGCTTTTCTTAATTTTCATAAATGATGTGGAAAATTAATTTTATTCATGTACTAGTAAAAAAACTACCCCTTTGTATTGAATTTAAAAATGAGCTATATATATTTCTGAATTGTTCATTTTTTTCCTTTTCGTTGATATATAACAATATTATATTGTTTTATGATAAAATTCCCTGTAAGGGTGAACTATCCTGATTCCAATAGTCAAATAATAAAAATAATATGAGTTTTAGGGAGATATTTCTTTTTAAAACATTAATTCAAAAAATCTTTTCTTAATTTTCATAAATGACATGGAAAATTAATTTTATTCATATAAATTTTTGCATTATGCGGAGAAGAGACATTCGCACCGCTAACGTAAAAATGAACCCAGCATAGATGAGCGAAAACCGATTCTCACTTATTTCACTTACATAATTTGGGACACATTTTGATAAGAAGTCGAGTATACATAATGCTTTCCAATTTCAGAACTTCCTTGTCTACCGTTAATTTCTGACCAGGCAAAAACGGTGAGCTACATTTGGAAATGCGGCTTTTCTTAATTTTCATAAATGACGTGGAAAATTAATTTTATTCATGTATTAGTAAAAAAACTACTCCTTTGTATTGAATTTAAAAATGAGCTATATATATATATTTCTGAATTGTTCATTTTTTCCCTTTTCGTTGATATATAACAATATTATATTGTTTTATGATAAAATTCCCTGTAAGGGTGAACTACCCTGATTCCAATAGTCAAATAATAAAAATAATATGAGTTTTAGGGAGATATCTCTTTTTAAAACATTAATTCAAAAAATCTTTTCTTAATTTTCATAAATTATATGGAAAATTAATTTTATTCATATAAATTTTTGCATTATGCGGAGAAGAGACATTCGCCCCGCTAATGTAAAAATGAACCCAGCATAGATGAGCGAAAACCGATTCGCTTCTTATTCACCCACATAATAGGGGTAAATAGCATTTAGGTATTTTTGTAAATTATTATAATTTAAATCTCGAGTAGTTGACGATTATATTTTTTTACTAATTAAAATAAAAAAAGTCGTAGAAAAAGTATAGCATTCTACTCGCATGTAATGGCTATTACTCACGATGATGAAGTTTATTCGCCGTAGGCGAGTGTCGTAATTTATCATCGTGAGTAATAGTCATTACATGCGAGTAGAACGCTATACTTTTTCTACGACTATTTTTATTTTAATTAGTAAAAAAATATAATCGTCAACTACTCGAGAGTTAAATTATAATAATTTACAAAAATACCTAAATGCTATTTACCCCTATTATGTGGGTGAATAAGAAGCGAATCGGTTTTCGCTCATCTATGCTGGGTTCATTTTTACGTTAGCGGGGCGAATGTCTCTTCTCCGCATAATGCAAAAATTTATATGAATAAAATTAATTTTCCATGTCATTTATGAAAATTAAGAAAAGATTTTTTGAATTAATGTTTTAAAAAGAAATATCTCCCTAAAACTCATATTATTTTTATTATTTGACTATTGGAATCAGGATAGTTCACCCTTACAGGGAATTTTATCATAAAACAATATAATATTTTTATATATCAACGAAAAGGAAAAAATGAACAATTCAGAAATATATATATATATATATATATATATATATATATATATATATATAGCTCCTTTTTAAATTCAATACACAGGGGTAGTTTTTTTACTAATACATGAATAAAATTAATTTTCCACGTCATTTATGAAAATTAAGAAAAGCCGCATTTCCAAATGTAGCTCACCGTTTTTGCCTGGTCAGAAATTAACGGTAGACAAGGAAGTTCTGAAATTGAAAGCATTATGTATACTCGACTTCTTATCAAAATGTGTCCCAAATTATGTAAGTGAAATAAGTGAGAATCGGTTTTCGCTCATCTATGCTGGGTTCATTTTTACGTTAGCAGGGCGAATGTCTCTTCTCCGCATCATGCAAAAATTTATATGAATAAAATTAATTTTCCACGTCATTTATGAAAATTAAGAAAATATTTTTTGAATTAATGTTTTAAAAAGAAATATCTCCCTAAAACTCATATATTTTTATTACAGTGGAACCCCCATAAGTCGGCTCCCGATAACCCGGAAATCCGGCTAACCCGGACCGATTTTTATCAGACAAACATTTCAACAATAAAAATGTGTGTAATATAATATTTGAGAGATAATGGGTATTTGTGTAATTTGAACTACATATACGATAGTAATAATGACTCATGGCACACGACGTTCATTGTCATGTTCTCGGAAACAACAGGCACCTGTAGTATCCTTTATTTATTTCAAACTGTCTTACGCTCGGTTTCATAATCAGTTAAAGTGGACTTTAAATTTTAAGTTGGTACCTTTATCAATGCAATTCATATGGGTAAATGTCAACGTTAAAGTGAACTTTAGTTAATGCCCACTTTAAGTTGATTATGAAACCGGTCGTTAGCATTGTTTGAAAGGACTAAAAGACTATTAAAAAATTCTTTTTTAAACAATGGTCTTAGTCTTCACTGTTATTAAATAACATAACATCGTTGCGATTCAGACCGTATTGTGTGTAGTACATTCGTATTGTTCGCTTCCGTTCTGCAATCTGCGTCTACGTAATAGCAACAAAACGTAAAAATGTTGTAGTGACATGACAATGGAAAAGAAACTAGAAGCATTAGGTAGAATTGATAAAGGCGTAATTGATACGTAATTTTGATGTGTACTGTGCATATATTTCATGTTATTTCAATTATAACGAAGTTTATCTGTAAGTATACCGTATTTTATTAATTTTTACCATTTTCTCCGACTAACCCGGATTTTCTATAACCCGGATCGGCCGCGGTCCCGATTAATCCGAGTTAACGAGGTTCCACTGTATTTGACTATTGGAATCAGGATAGTTCACCCTTACAGGGAATTTTATCATAAAACAATATAATATTGTTATATGTATATCAACGAAAAGGAAAAAATGAACAATTCAGAAATATATATAGCTCACTTTTAAATTCAATACAAAGGGGTAGTTTTTTTACTAATACATGAATAAAATTAATTTTCCACGTCATTTATGAAAATTAAGAAAAGCCGCATTTCCAAATGTAGCTCACCGTTTTTGCCTGGTCAGAAATTAACGGTAGACAAGGAAGTTGTGTCCCAAATTATGTAAGTGAAATAAGTGTACTAGTATTTTCTTATACCTGCAGAGGACAGTATCGTAATCAGTATTTTGTGGTCTTACTGTTATGGAGCTGTTCAAAAAATATATCATTTTCAAAATGTTATTAAAAATAAATTTTTAGAGTCGGGACATTCCTGTATGGAAAATAACTCTATACATAGTGGCATGTAAACCGCTAAAAATCAGTTCTATCTATGGTATGCCATATTAATTGTGTTTTTTTTTCAAAATGCAAGGGAAACTACAAATGCCACTGTTAGTGATAAAAAGTATGTATAGAACAATATAAATGTAAAGACTTCAAATAGGTATTACGACTTTTCTGATTTAAAAAATTTGTCACACACTTCAATTAAAAAACCGAACAACAGACAACAACGGTGAAAAACTAGTGTAATTAAAGATGAAAAGATGAGATTTGTAAAAGGAAACACAAAAATAATCTATTTTAAGTATGACATGTCAACAAGCTTCATTTCCTTATTGATAATGCTATACTTACGTATTGATCTCCATCTTAAATTTAGGTTTAAACACCTAGGTGTCTTAACTTTTTCAAACTAATGATAGAATATCATTTTGGGAGTGGAGCCCTCACGGAGGGATTTTTTGCCGTTACTCGAGTGCGTCAGATTATCGTATGGGAAGAAACTTGGTACCCTGCAGATGTACCGCTACCATATATTGGCTTAACACAGGGGCATTCGTTAAGGTGGGCCCTGAAAAAAAATCTATTTTTAAAAATACTCGAAATTGTCACATTAAGATAAGGTAAGTTAAGTACATGCAAAAGAGTGTATATTTCAGAAATCTGACGATTTGAGCGGGGCGTACACAATCGGGCGAGTCAAAAAGTTTTGATAAGTATTGCGATATTCCATTAATCCTAGTTGAGTATGACAATATAGCTTTGAGACTGTATCATCATCAGTAGCATCCATTCACTGTTATTGTGTAGAATACGGTCTTCAAATATTCTGTATTATAACAAAAATAATTGGAAACCATCTCTGTTTTTACAAATAGCGTTTTATCAGACAAGTTGAGGTTGTCGCATAATACTGAGTTCAGGTGTCTTTTATTCCTAAATAGGTACAACAATATGTGATCTATTTTTGTTGGTTTTAAATCAAACGCTAACAGTATTATATTTTTATGTGAGGTGTGTTTTTACTTTTCATTATACATTTGCTTATTTCGCAGTTTCTCCCATGATTACGTACGTTGAATGTGTAATCAGTTATTTGAGAATGTTTCTGATTGGTTTTCCACGTTTTGAGTGTATTATACAGAGTTTTATTGTATTTTAACATATATTTCGCTGATTTTTGGTCGTTTATCTCATTTTTCTGCTGTTTATGTCCGTCGGATATGTAATCAGCTTTTTGACGATGTTTTTTGACCGGGTTTTCACGTTTTTTTGTATTTTAGCATATTTTAGCTCTCTTTGTCTCGTGTTTCTTTAATTATGCCCGTCGGATATATATCAGTTATTTGCCAATGTTTTTGGTTGGTTTTCCTCGTTTTTTCTTGAGTGAATTTTACATAGTTCTAGTATATTTTAACATAGTTTGTCGATTTTCTTTCTTTTGTCTCATTTGTCCTTTATTTGTCAATGTTTTTGATTGGGTTTACTTGTTTTTTAAGTAAATTTTAAATAATTTATTATGTTTTAAAATAGTTCACCGATGTTCGGTCTTTTGTCTCGTTTGTATTTTGATTGTGTCTGTCGTAAATATAATCAGTTATTTGTCATTGTTTTTGACCGGGTTTTCACGGTTTTTGAGTATATTTTTTAGTTTTATTGTATTTTAGCGTATCTTCGGTCTTTTTTGTCTCGTTTTTTCTTTGATTACATCCATTGGATATATATTCAGTGATTATCCAATGTTTTTGGTTAGTTTTCCTCGTTTTTGAGTGAATTTTACATAGTTTTATTATATTTTAACATCGTTTGCCAATTTTCGGTCTTTGGTTCGTTTGTCCTTTGAATACGTGTGTCGGATACGTAATCAGTTATTTATCAATGTTTTTTTTTGGTTGGTTTTACTCGTTTTTCACTTTTTGCTTTAAAGAAATTTTTTGGTTTCGCAACTCAAATCAGTTATTTGTCAATGTTTTTGATTGGGTTTACTTGTTTATGAGTGAATTTTACAGTTTTATTATATTATAACATAGTTCACCAATTTTCGGTCTTTTTGTCTCATTTCTGTTTTGATTACGTCTGTCGTATATATAATCAGTTATTTGTCAATGTTTTTTCATTGGTTTTACTCGTTTTTAAGTGAATTTTAAATAATTTTATTATGTGTTAACATAGTTTACCGATTTTTGGTCGTTTTGTTTCGTTTGTCCTTTGATTTCGTCTGTCGTAAATATATTCAGTTATTTGTCCATGTTTTTGACCGGGTTTTCACGCATTTGAGACATTTTTCACAGTTTTATTGTGTTTTACCATATTTTAGGTCTTTTTGTCTCGTTTTTTCTTTGATTACATCCGTTGGATATATAATCAGTTATTTGTCAATGTTTTTGATTGGTTTTACTCATTTTAAGTGAATTTTATATAGTTTCATTATATTTTAACATAGTTCGCCGATTTTCGGTCTTTTGTCTCGTTTGTCCTTTGATAACGTCCGTCGGCTATATAATCAGTTATTTTCCAATGTTTTTGGTTGGTTTTCCTCGTTTTGAGTGAATTTTACATAGTTTTATTATATTTTAACATCGTTTGCCAATTTTCGGTCTTTGGTTCGTTTGTCCTTTGATTACGTGTGTAGAATACGTAATCAGTTATTTATCAATGTTTTTTTTGGTTGGTTTTACTCGTTTTTCACTCTTTGCTTTAAAGAAATTTTTTGGTTTTGCAACTCGAATCAGTTATTTGTCAATGTTTTTGATTGGGTTTACTTGTTTATGAGTGAATTTTACATAGTTTTATTATATTATAATATAGTTCACCAATTTTCGGTCTTTTTGTCTCATTTGTCCTTTGATTACGTCTGTCGTATATATAATCAATTATTTGTCAATGTTTTTACGTTGGTTTTACTCGTTTTTAAGTGAATTTTAAATAATTTTATTATGTGTTAACATAGTTCACCGATTTTTGGTCTTTTGTTTAGTTTGTCTTTTGATTTCGTCTGTCGTAAATAAAATCAGTTATTTGTCAATGTTTTTGACCGGGTTTTCACGTATTTGAGACATTTTTCACAGTTTTATTGTATTTTACCATATTTTAGGTCTTCTTGTCTCGTTTTTTCTTTGATTACATCCGTTGGATATATAATCAGTTATTTATCAATGTTTTTGGTTGGTTTCCTCGTTTTGAGTGAATTTTACAAAGTTTTATAATATTTTAACATCGTTCGCCGAATTTCGGTCTTTTGTCTCGTTTGTCCTTTGATAACGTCTGTCGGATACATAATCAGTTATTTGTCAAAGTTTTTTTGTTGGTTTTACTCGTTTTGAGTGAATTTTACAAAGTTTTATTATATTTTAACATCATTCACCGATTTTTCGGTCTTTTGTCTCGTTTGTCCTTTGATAACGTCTGTCGGATATATAATCAGTTATTTGTCAATGTTTTTTGGTTGGTTTTACTGTTTTTCACTCTTTGCTTTAAAGAAATTTTTGGTTTTGTCACTCAAATCAGTTATTTGTCAATGTTTTTGATTGGTTTTACTCGTTTTTGAGTGAATTTTACATAGTTTTGTTATATTTTAACATAGTTCGCCGATTTTCGGTCTTTATTCTCGTTTGACCTTTAATTACATCCTTCGCATATATAATCAGTTATTTTACAATTATTTTGGTTGGTTTTCCTCGTCTTGTTTAGCAAATTTTACATAGTTTTATTATATTTTATCATATTTCGCTGGTTGTTGGTCTTTTTGACTCGTTTGTCTGATTATGTCTGTCGAATAATATATAAGTTATTTGTCAATGTTTTTTTGGTTGGTTTTTTTCACTTTTTTGAGTATATTTTTACAGTTTTTTTTTGTATTTTAGCATATTTTCGGTCTGTCTCGGTTTTCTTTGATTACGTCCATCGGATATATAATCCGTTATTTACCAATG
Organism: Diabrotica virgifera virgifera; assembly: GCF_917563875.1. Classification (NCBI taxonomy): domain Eukaryota; kingdom Metazoa; phylum Arthropoda; class Insecta; order Coleoptera; family Chrysomelidae; genus Diabrotica; species Diabrotica virgifera. The sequence continues at coordinate 109,933,692 of NC_065450.1, forward strand.
TTTTTGGTTGGTTTTCCTACTTTTGAGTGAATTTTACATAGTTTTATTATATTTTAACATCGTTCACCGATTTTTGATCTTTCATCTCGTTTGTCCTTTGATTATGTCTGTCGTAAATATGATCAGTTATTTGCCAATATTTTTGACCGGTTTTTCACGTTTTTTGAGTGAATTTACATAGTCTTTTTGTATTTTAGCATATTTTTGGCCTCTTTGTCTCGTTTTTCTTTGATTACGTCCATCGGATATATAATCCGTTATTTTCCAATGTTTTTGGTTGGTTTTTCTATTTTGAGTGAATTTTACATAGTTTTATTATATTTTAACATCGTTCACCGATTTTCGGTCTTTCATCTCGTTTGTCCTCTGATTATGTTTGTCGTAAATATAATCAGTTATTTGTCAATGTTTTTGACCGGGTTTTCACTTTTTTGAGTGAATTTTACATAGTTTTATTATATTTTAACATATTTCGTCCTTTTTCGGTTTTTTGTTTGGTTTGTCCTTTGATTAGGTGTGTCGTATATATAATCAGTTATTTGTACATGTTTTTTATTAATATTTCTCGTTTTTCATTCTTTGCTTTAAAGAAATTTTTTGGTTTTTGGAAGTCATGTGTGGGTTAAACCACATATTATCTAAAATATGTATTTTATTACTATTGCTAAACATTTTTTTTGAACATATCCCAAAATGCAAGTAAAATTTTCATTTTAGAATATATGTGTGTTTACCTATTTAAACCAATAACACAATGTTATTAATTTAGATAGTTAAAAAACAACACAGAAAAGTCAGGTGTGGGTTATGAAAGAACTGAGATATTATCTAAACTTTTTATTTTATTAAGATTACCATATAGTTTTTGGACATATATCCCGAAAGAAAAATTTTCATTTTAGAATATATGTGTGTTTACCTATTTAAACCAATAACACAATGTTATTAATTTAGATAGTTAAAAAAACACAACAAAGAAAAGTCAGGTGTGGGTTAAGAAAAGAACTGAAATATTATTTAAAGTATTTATTTTATTAATAAATATTACCTTATAGTTTTTTGAACATATCCCGAAATGAAAGTTAAACAATACCGTATGTAGCTCAACAAATTATTATTCCAACAAGCACAAATACGCTCACTACTTTCATTCAAATTTCCAGTCGAATGTTCAGTGATATGAGCCGCATACTCCGCGAAGAGTCTCAAAAACATGATGGACACAAATTGTGATTGACATCACCGTCATCGTCATACATAAGCTTTTTAAAGTACACGTATTAGTTTTGTTTACTATGTCCATTTTCAACCCGATGCTTATGTCCATTTTAAACCCGATTTTTTTTTATCACTTTCGTAATCCAAACCGACGACGAATTTTATTAGCAACCCCGATGTTAGCACCCACTTTTTTAAGCACCCCCGTACTAGTTTTTGTTCACTATGTCCATTTTAAAACGCGATGCTTTTTTATCACTTTCGTAATCCAAACCGTCGTTAAGATTTCACTAGCAAGTCAGATGCTAGCGTTCACTTTTTTAAGCACCCCCGTACTAGTTTTTATCCACTATGTCCATTTTAAAACGCGATGTTTTTTCTCACTTTCGTAATCCAAACCGCCGTTGAATTTTATTAGCAACCACGTTGTTAGCGTCCACTTTTTAAGCACCCCCCGTACTAGTTTTGGTTCACTATGTCCATTTTAAAACGCGATGCTTTTTTATCACTTTCGTAATCCAAACCGCCGCACATAGGGGTATTTTGCCAATCTAGGCGGTCATAATTATTTCTTTCGATTTTATTATTCTAAAATGATTTCCTAATTGAATTAAGCTATAGAGTGTTTTACAACATATATATAAGTAGAATATGAGTCACTAAAACGAGACAGACGCACTGCGCATGCGCCGGTGCAGTCCCAGACAATGTCGGTAAGCATTGGATGTGCATTACGGCCAACACGTAACTTAGCATGGTTCAGAACCTTTTAGTCAAGACCGAAACCATATCTGACTTTATGACGTCATATATGACGTTATGACGTCACACTACCTTGTACTTCCTTTTTTAATTTTTATTAGCCGCGCAGTCCCGGAATATATTAAAAAATATTAGGTTCTAGGTTCTGAACCATGCTAAGTTACGTGTTGGCCGGTAATGCAGATCCAATGCTTACCGACATTGTCTGGGACTGTGCCGGCGCATGCGCAGTGCGTCTGTCTCGTTTTAGTGACCCATATTCTACTACATATACAGGGTGTTTGGTAAAGAATGGGCCATAGCTTAACCTCAGGTTACTGAGGTTAAAATAGACCGATGTAAGCTAACTCACCTTAGTACAAATTTTATAATAACCGAGATACAGGGTGTCAAAGTTAAACTTTTTTTTTTATTTATTATTGAATATTTCCTGACAGAAATGAGATAGCAACATGAAATTTGGTATATAGGGGTTTTTTGGGTCGAGAAAACTAAATTCCTTACCAAAAATTATGTATTGCCCAGAGGGCGCCACATACGCCTTTCAGCACTAATTTATTACGTTCAATTTTTTTTATCCCTCACTCTGTATAATTTTGACATTAAAATTTTTATTCTCCTATTAGTTTTACTTAAAAAAGGTATACTTTTTTCATCTCCCTAAACTAAACCGTTTTCGAGATAAACGCATTTTAAATCTGCGATACACCATCATTTTTAGCATAATAGCATTGTAGTTACACCCGAAAAATAACTTAAAACCATAATAATTATGCCAATTCTCAAATTTGTCATTGCATCGCAAATTCCATTTGAAGGAATTTGCGATACATTTTTGGATAATTTTATGGTTTTAAGTTATCTTAACGTTATCTCACGTAAACGTAATCTAAATTTTTAATTTAAATATGTGTAATTTCTTTCTTTCATGATTTTTTGCCCATAAGTCAAGAAAGTGCGAATATGGGCGGCTGATTTGATAATTATTATGATGTACAAATTCATATCTTCCAATTAAAAAAAAAATACAACAACCGGATCTCACCCTAAAGTATAACAAAAACCTTTTGATGTGTTAAAATGTGGTCGAAACTTTAAAATATTTAAACCCCGTTTTCAAACATCCAAAATATTATTAATACATCAACAAATAAAACAATAAGTACATGAAAAGTATGTGTTCTTCCCTGCTTGTTCTAGATCCATAACTGTATTTTTTTAACAACAAACACTTGATATTTTTTTTATTACTTGCACTTGCATCAAACAGCTGAGAAAGATACATACACCTGTAGCGACAAGGTCAAATTCCGACTAAAGCTACGGCACTGGTGCAACTTATTACACAACGTAAAAGGTCGCCTTGTGTTCTCTATTTATTTAACTTCACGAGTATCCGGTTTTTTTCTACCGCTTTGTGTTTTGAAAAATGGACTTTTGACCGGCTAGATCGTTTAAATACCCCTATGTGCGCCGTTAAGATTTCACTAGCAAATCAGATGCTAGCGTTCACTTTTTTAAGCACCCCTGTACTAGTTTTTATCCACTATGTCCATTTTAAAACGTGATGCTTTTTTATCACTTTCGTAATCCAAACCGTCGTTAAGATTTCACTAGCAAGTCAGATGCTAGCGTTCACTTTTTTAAGCACCCCCGTACTAGTTTTTATCCATTATGTTCATTTTAAAACGCGATGTTTTTTCTCATATTCGTAATTCAAACCGCCGGTGAATTTTATTAGCAACCACGATGTTAGCGTCCACTTTTTAAGCACCCCCGTACTAGTTTTTGTTCACTATGTCCCTTTTAAAACGCGATGCTTTTTTATCACTTTCGTAATCCAAACCGCCGTTAAGATTTCACTAGCAAGTCAGATGCTAGCGTTCACTTTTTAAGCACCCCCCGTACTACTTTTTGTTCACTATATCCATTTTAAAACGCGATGTTTTTTCTCACTTTCGTAATCCAAGCCGACGGCGAATTTTATTGTCACGTCTGATGTTTCCGTCCTCTTTTACGCACCCCGTACTAGTTTTTGTTCACTATGTCCATTTTAAACCCGATGTTTTTTATCACTTTCGTAATCCAAGCCGACGGCGAATTTTATTGTCACGTCTGATGTTTCCGTCCTCTTTTTTAAGCACCCCCGTACACATATTAGTTTTTGTTCACATGTTAAGTTTTAAGAGTTTTAGAGTTTTATTCCGGTGAGCACTAAAATCACTTCACAACTACGGTTTAAGCCCCCTTCACTGTTTTCTATGTTTTTAACTCCACTAAAAGTCATCACATTAGGTGACATTTTTAAATGATTTATAATTTTACGACTTGACCTCGCACATACCGGTACAGCAAGTTTTTCTTTCATTTAGGGTACAAACAAGGTAATATTAGTCAAACTACTTTAGTGGGGGGTAGTACCTACGGTTTTATAGCTTAATGGTACGGGTTGGGCTCAAATTTTTACAATTTTAAAATCCCTGCTTTTTAATACATTTTATTACCCATGAGCAGGTGAGCAGCCAATGAAATGTATGCCACACCCCCCAAGTGTGTTTTAATACCACAGAAATTATTCAATCTTTAAAAAATGCATAAATTGAGTGTTATATGATATCGAACTAAATCTTAGATCATGCATGGGTGCTTGATATAAAGTGGCATATACGTTTATACCTGGCTGGTTTTAATTTACAAAATTATAATTTTATAATATACAGTACATTGTAATGAAGCACGCGTATTTTTATTACTGTTCAACTGAAAAATGTCAAAAAACGTCAAAAGTGAAAACCAATATTTTAAATTTCTCCGAAGAAAATATTAGTTTTTAGCGTTTTTTTTCATTAAAGTTCTACTGTAGTTCACCTACGATTCAGACGTGTTTATCGGCAAGAGTAAAACCAAATTAAACAGTATCCGATTAAAATTGTGTCTTAAAATAGTTGTTCAAATTTGGTGGTATATAAGGAAGTTTGGATAGAGTGTTCAAAACCAATTAAATGGACCTGCAAGTCGGGGGGAAACCCCCTGACCCTGTACCCCCAGATATACCTCAAAAAAAGATAAGTTTAATTAAAGATGTAAGTATGGATATTTATCCAGTCGGACAGGTGACAACCTTTAATAAAAATAATATTTGCAATGAAAATAATCCGGTAAGTACTGATAATAATTTATTAATTAATCAAAATTCGTCAACAAATGATAAAATCGACAATATTATGTCAAAAGAAAGAGAGGAATTTTTGTATGTAAGTACTGATTTAGGGCCATACCATATTTATGTTGAAAATAATACAGCTGAATTCAAAGGCAAATTAAATGCTCTCAAAATCGGAGATATAATTCTCTCTAACTTCCCTCAAATGGATAACAAAATTATTAGTATTGATTCTATAGGTCGGAATAGGATTAGAATCAAATTAAAAGATTATAAATCAGCGAATTTTCTAATAACTCATAAAAACGATAACATTTTTGTTAAAAATAACTTTGTATTGTACATTCCAAAATTTATTCTTCATAGACAGGGCGTCATTAGAGATATTGAACAAGACTTTTCGGATGCGTATATAAAAGATAAAATAAAACCATTTGATCAACATTGCAATTTTGAAGTTTCTAACGTCAAAAGAATAAACCGTAAGTAGAAAAAATTACAGGTGAAGGTAAGTCAATAGAATATGTAGCCACTAAGTCTTGCATTGTCACTTTTAAATCTCAAATTTTGCCAAAATATGTTTCTATTAATAAGGTTATTAAGGAAGTAGAACCCTACAAACAAAAGGTATTATTGTGTTATAACTGCCTCCGTTTCGGCCACCTAGGTGGTCAGTGTAGAAGTAGACCGAGATGTAGTAAATGTCAGGAATCCCACACCACAAAAGATTGTACTAGTACTGACTACCTACCACGTTGCTTTAGCTGTCAGGGAAATCACCTTACAACTAATTTATCTTCTTGTCCAGAATTTAAAAGGCAAAAAATTGTGAAGGAAACCATGAGCTCTTCCAATGTTAATTTCTTTGATGCAAATAAACAGGTCCCAAAAATACATACGCCAACATAGTCGCTCTTAATACCTCTGCCATGGAAAATAGTGTAATTTCCTCGACAAATTATCCCCAACGGATTCAATCTGGACTTACCCCATCTAGCATAATACAGTCTCATTCTTCTCAACCCCAATTTTCGCAGACCCAGAATTTACAACCCAAATCGTATAAAAATAATTTTACTAATTACATGTTTTCTTCTCCTACATCTTCAAGCCCAAACAAAAGGCACAGGCCAATTAGCCCTAATCCCATTGAAATTTCAAGACAAGAAATTCTTTCTCAACCAAACTCATCTTTTGTCTCGGGAGGAATTTTTAATAGTCAACATTATTTAAAAAACTCAGTTGGAGTAAAATCACAATCAGAGGAATTAAATTCAACAATAAGTTTAGTTTTAGAAGTAGTTCTCAATATTATAAATAATATAAAACATACAAACAATTTTAATGTATCAGAGTCAGAAATAGTTCAATTAATTAGTAATCATGTAAACCAACCCTTGTCTTCAAATTCGCAGACATCACAAATATGAATATGCTGCAATGGAATTGTCGTTCAGCAGTAGCTAATAAAGTAAATTTAGAATATCTGCTATATCAAAATCAAATTTCCATAGCATTACTCTCAGAAACCTGGTTTAAATCAAAATACTATTATAATTTTAAAGGTTATAATTGCTTTAGATCAGATCGTGCAGACGGGTATGGTGGAACTGCCATTTTATTAAAATCAAACATAAGATGTGAAGAAATAAATCTTAAAAATAGACATCCTTTCACTCATAAATGTATATCAGTTCAAATTTTTCGAAACAAAAATCCTATTACTATTGTCTCAGTATACATTGAACCAAAAACCCAGATATCTGAAAGACAATGGTTGGAATTCTTTACAGATATTCCTAAGCCTTTTATTATTGGTGGCGATTTTAATGCCCACAGTATCGCATGGGGCTGTGAAATTGAAGACAATTGTGGTAAAAAGCTTTTAGAAAGTATTGATCATTGTAATTTGATATGTCTGAATGATGGGTCGCCCACATTAGCAACTAGTAACAGTCCATCTGCTATTGACTTAACATTTTGTACTCAAGATATTTCAAATTTTTTAACGTGGAGTGTCTTACAAGATCCTCATGGATCCAATCATCTTCCGATTATCATAAACATGGAAACAGATAATACAACTTCATCTCCAACTGAAAACTTTCACAAGATCTGGAATCTTAACAAGGCCGATTGGGACTTATACACCTCTGTACTAGAAGCTGAAAATTCTCCCGGTAATTATCAACAGTTAATAGCAAACATCAATAAAGCAGCCAATTTAGCAATACCGAAGTTTTCATCTAACGTCATACATAAGAGACAAATTTCAAACCAATGGTGGTGCGAAAGTTGTAAAACTGCTGCTGATAACCGTAAAATTGCATACGGAAAATATAAACAAAACCCTACAAGGAATAATTTATTTGAATTTAAGAGACTTGATGCTGTCGCAAAAAAACTCTTCAAGCAAAAGAAAAAACAGAATTGGATAGAGTACTGCGAAAGCCTTAACTCCAAAACAAAAATCAGTGAAGTATGGAAGAAAGTAAACGCCTTTAAAAACCGCAAACAGTCCAACAAGTTTCCAATAAATCCAAATTCAAGCTGGCTAGATGAATTTCATAATAAAATATCTCCTCAGTGGGTACCTTCCCAATATTTTCCAGAATACAGCGAAACAGTTTCAAGGGATAAGTTTGGCTTAGAACAACCATTTAAATTGTGGGAGTTAGATCGAGTACTTAGTCAACAAAATAGCAGTGCTCCAGGTAAAGACAATATTTCATATTCCATGATATAACATATACCACTTCAATATAAAATATCATTATTACATATTTTTAATGAAATTTGGAATGACACGTCACAAATTCCAGAGAGTTGGAAGGAATATATTCTAATACCTATTAAAAAACCTGGAAAACCAGAAAATTCTTATAGTTCATATAGACCAATATCGCTAGCTTCTTGCTTCCTAAAGACGTTAGAAAGATTAATAAAAAATAGAATTGAACACTGGTTAGAGCAAGAAGATATTTTCCCAAAATCGCAGTATGGATTTCGAAAATCAAAATCAACTCAAGATGCGATAACTTCCTTAGTCTCATCTATACTAATAAACTTTACTAATAATGCGTATACTATGGCTGCTTTTCTAGATGTCTCTTCTGCATTCGATACCGTTAATTTGGACATTATGTATAAAAAACTAGTAGACATTGGTTTTCCCATCAACTTAGCTAGATTTCTGAGGACACTGTACACTAATAGATGGACGGTTTTAAAAATCAACAATTCCATCTCCACTTCACGTCTTACAAATATAGGACTACCACAGGGTAGCATATTAAGTCCAATGTTATATATTTTATATAATATTGATTTAGAAAATTGTATTAATAGCACAACAAAGATTATTCAATATGCTGATGATGTAGTAGTTTACACATCCCACAAATCATTGGATATATGTAAAAATAATTTTAATGTCTCAATTAAGGCTGTTCTTAATCACTATCAAAATATTGGTTTAGCAATATCAGAATCTAAAACAGAAATTTGCATTTTCTCCAGAAATCGTCAAATTCCACAAGGTCATTTGGCAGTAGGTCAAATTCAATATCCTATTAAAAATTGTATAAAATATCTCGGTACTTATTTGGATAGAAAACTTCTATGGAAGGATCACATGCATCATATCATAAAAAAGTCTGAAAATGCAATGAATATTCTACGAGCCTTTTGTAGAACTAATTGGGTGCCGATCCAAATATAGCACTTTTATTTTACCGTACTATGATTCGTCCTATTTTCGATTACAGTTGTCATCTGTATGGAACTGCTGCAAACACACATTTGAATAAATTAGAAATACAAAAAAATAAATGTCTTCCACTTTGTCTTGGATATTTGAAGTCTACACTCGTTAATATAATGGAAGTTGAGGCGATAGAACCACCCCTGGAATTTCGACGACAGTTTTTAAGTGATAAATTTATTACTAGAACCATAGGAAAAAATACAAACTATCTGCAGGATATACATAAGTTATCAATTTTAGATCTAACTCATAAATATTGGACAAAGAAAAAATGTCCCCTTCTTGTGGATAGTTACTTGAAAATATCTCAATACCGAAGTACTTTCTATACTTATGAAAATCAAGTTTCACCTATGTATTCCCATGTGTTAGAAGAAATTTTCTCAAAACAAATTAATACTTTTTTTATGGATATTAATTTAAATCCAGCCGTTTTTCAATCATTTATACTTCATAAATGGCCACATTATCAGTTTTACTATACAGATGGATCCAAAGTACAAAACAAAGTAGGATGTGCAATAATCAATATTCAAAGTGGATTTAAAAAATTATTCAAATTGCCTTGTGAATCATCGATATACACCGCTGAAATGATAGCGATACTTTTTGCTTTAAGACACATATTTAGTAACGAACCCTATAGCTGCATAATATTTACAGACAGTAAGAGTGTCGTTGATAGACTAACTAACGTATATAAGTACCAACAACTCAATCATATAGAACTGGGAATTATGACTCTTTATAATAAAATTGCAAATTTAGGAAAAAACATCATTATATCATGGATAAAGGGACACGCAGGCATTAGGGGTAACGAAATAGTAGACAGGCTAGCCAATTCCGCCCTAGAAATAGGCGAAGAACTTCCCATGAACTTACTACCAATTTCGGATATTGATATTATTAGTAGATGACACCAAAAAGAAAATTGGCAAAGGTATTATCGAAACACGAGAACTGGTAGTAATTACAAACAAATGCGACCTGAAATTCCCATTAAAAGATGGTTTCATTCTGTATCAAATCGCCATTTTATAAGAGTTATAAATAGATTGAGATGTAATCATGCTCTTACCCCCCTTCATATGTACAGTCTGGGTCTCACAGAGTCACCTAACTGTGAGTGTGGAAAAGAAGGTAATCTACTACATATTCTCCTCGAATGTTCACATCAATCAGTAAATATAAACAAATTTTATGATAATCTTAATATATTAAAAATTCCACTTCCCGTCTACCTGAACAATTTGATATTTGCTGAAGATATTAATATATTAAAAACAATTTACGAACATATCAAAAATTGTAAATATAGATTGTAGCAATAAAATTTACCCTGTATTTAAGAAATTTTGTTAAAACAAAGCAGGCATGTTTGTTAAAACAAAACAAACATGTTTGTTTTGTTGTTATTTTGTTTTAAATAATCCTGTAGATTTAAGTAATTATTGTATATTATAATTGAAAAAAGAAAAGAACAAAAAAAAAAGAGAAAAAGAAAAGAAAAAAAAAAAGAAAAAAAAAACAGAAAAAATAAAAACAGAAAAAATAAAAAAAGAAAAAAAAGCAAAAAAAAAACTAAGAAGATGTAAACCTCCGCGAGGATGAATCGGGTTTACGTCTTAGCGTAGCACAAAAAAAACAATTTATAAAAAATAACAATAAAAAAATTAATAAAAAAAACAAATTAACAATATAAAAAAAATGCAAAAAAAATACAAAAAAAAATAAAATTTTACAAAAAAAAATGAACAACCAAAATAGAGTATTATGTAGATAATAATTGTAGATAATAATGTTAGTTTGTTATGTATTTAGAGTTAGAAATACAGAAAAAATTCCTCTGATTGAAAAATCAAATTTGTTTGTTTTTAAAATAACAAAATGTCTGGCTAATTGGCTCGGCCAAGGCCATCAAATTCACTCAAAAAAAAAATACTGTTCAAATGCATAAAATATGAAGTTTTATTTCAGTAGAGCGGAAACCAAAATTTGCATCATTTTTACGACATTCGCGACCACGCTTCTCACTTTTTAAGTAAGTGTCTGCATGTGCAATCGTAAATGTATTAAATAGGAATTATTTTTCATATTAAGAGGGAAATATTTCTTAATTTATGCACCCACGTCCTTGCCAACCGTTCAGCTGATCATTAACAAGTCACAATACTTTATGGATTTCCGGTAGCTCCTTTTTGCATACGCGTGTTATGTTACAATTATCATAGATTGCAAATCATGGTTAATAATCAACAAAGAATAGTTTATGAAGAATGTATTTTGCTCTACTCGAGCTACGTGTGCATTCGACTGTTATTTTATAATTAAATATCTTTAGATATGTACTCATGCTTAGGGGAGAAGGAACAATCAAGAATATATTTTACAACGCACATTGGATTACTTTTAATACATCAGGTTGGCGTTAGAGAATTTTTATCATGGATTCCTTCTAATGGTGTACTCATATAAATCATTATCATGGTCGCTGATTTTCGTTAATGCATAATCGTTCCTCATTTTGCATACAAAATCTCATATATTCCCCTCCCCTTTTTTAATTTACTCAAATAGTGTTAATTAGACTAATTAATATTCACCCTAGACAACGGATGTTCACCTAATTAATATTCCTCCTCTTTGGGTGTACAAATACACACTACTTAGTGATGCCATTAATAAAGATAAGGAAAAGTAGAGGACTCAATACTGAACCTTGTGGTACCCCACATACAACATTTTTGAGACTAGAGTCTGTATCATTTGCTCTAACCAGTTGTTTCCTATTATCCAAGTAAGATTGAAACCAGTTCAAAGAAATACCTCGAATTCCATAGAAATCTAGTTTTTTTTTATCAAAATGTCGTGATTTACACAATTAAAAGCTTTGGCATAATTACAAAAAACAGTGTAGTGCAGATTATTGTTTAATGCTTGATAAACCTCATGTAGTACAGAAAACATGGCATCGGTGGCACATTATTAATTAAGAAGCCGAACTGATTTTGTGATAAAATGTTATTATCAACGAGAAAGGACATAAGTCGGGCTTTTATGAGTCTCTCAATAACTTTGTAGAGTACCGGTAGTAATGCAATAGGTCTAAAATTGCAGACATTATATTTTTCACCACCCTTATGAAGAGGAATAATGATGGCCGTCTTTAGGCACTCCGGAAATTTATCTTTCTCAAAAGAATCATTAATTAGAGATGAGGACTCCCAACACATTGTCTGGGAGATTTGAGAAAATTTTTATGGATAGTCCATCGGTACTACAGGAAGATTTGCTTTTGATACTATTGATTGTTCAGATTTATCAACCGGTCTTATAAAGCATGAATTCGAGACCGTTCCTGAATTAGGGAGATAGGAAATGGGATCTTGTTGTGACACAATAGTTGATGTTATAGTTTTACTCACATTAACAAAGTATTCATTTAGATTTTCTGAGTCTGGAGGGGAAAATGTTTGAGCTGTGTGAGTTTTATTTCGAAGATCGTTTATTATGGACCAAGCTTCTTTTGAAACACTTTTAGAGCTTCTGAGACGATTTTGATAGTACAATTTTTTGGCTGATTTTATAAGTTTTAAATACACTCACCGGCACAAAAAACCGCCATCCCAAAAAATGGGTCATTTTTAATGTCTTGTATTTCCTAAACCTGATGTCCGATTTAAGTATTTTTTAAAATATGTTATAGCCTTATTCTTTAGCAATATCGCTGTAATAGTATTGTTGCTAGACAGGTACACTGTCATTATATACAGGGTGTACGAATCAAACTGTGTTTTTTTTCTCAAACTTTGGAACACCCTGTGGAATGTTCTAGCTTTTATAAAATACTGAAATTAAAACCCAACTATAGCTTCAGGTTTTCTTAACATTCTGTTTTTTGATTAATTCGCCTATGCTGGATAATAAAAAAGTTAGACACTTTAACAACTGCCCCTGTTTTTCGTCAATATAGGGCGTTTTTAAATAAGTACGGCAAACTTTTAAGGGGTAATTCTGCATGATAAAATAATGACAGTTTGCTTTATAAACGTATGCCCTGAAATGCTTTGTTTCCGAGATAGGGGGTGTTGAAATTGTTCTTACAAACTGATGATTTATTTATTGCTCTAAAACGGTTTGTGATATGCAAATGAAATTTGGTAGATTTTAAGAGGTACTTATTGCGCATTTTTTGGCATACAATTGAGAATTTTATATTCACCATTGACGTGCATACGGGATATATCTAAAATGTTTATACCCGTATGCACGCCAATGGTGAATATGAAATTCTTAATTGTATGCCAAAAAATGCGCAATAACTACCTCTTAAAATTTACTAAATTTCATTTGCATATCACAAACCGTTTTAGAGCAATAAATAAATCGTCAGTTTGTAAGAACAATTTCAACACCCCCTATCTCGGAAACGAAACATTTACGGGCATACGTTTATAAAGCAAACTGTCATTATTTTATCATGCAGAATTACCCCTTAAAGTTTGCCGTACTTATTTAAAAACACCCTGTATTGACGAAAAACAGGGGTAGTTGTTAAAGTGCCTAACTTTTTTATTATCCAACATAAGCGAATGAAACAAAAAACATAATGTTAAGAAAACCTGAGGCTATAGTTGGGTTTTAATTTCAGTATTTTATAAAAGCTAGAACATTCCACAGGGTGTTCCAAAGTTTGAGAAAAAAACACAGTTTGATTCGTACACCCTGTATACAATGACGATGTACCTGTCTAGCAACAATATTATTACAGCGATATTGTTAAAGAATAACATATTAAAAGAATTACTTAAATCGGACATCAGGTTTAGGAAATACAAGACATTAAAAATGACCCACGTTTTGGGGTGGCGGTTTTTTGTGCCGGTGAGTGTAGATTGCCCTGTACTTGGTGATATATTCAGTAACACAGACGTTGGTAGTAAATTTCTTGATGTACAGTAGTGAACGCATATTTTTGGCTGATATGCGGACACCTTTGGTAGTCCAGGGTTTGCGATGTTTTGGCTTAATTGTGATTAAAGGAAATGCTTTATTGAAGATACAGACAAGCTTATTCAAAAAATCACTGAAATTATAATCGACGTCCATAGTAGAAAAGTGCCACTCAGAGATTAAGCATAAATTTTGGAATTTACGAAAGTTCCGAGCGGAAAAAATCCTGCCTAAACGTCGAGTTTTCGAGGAGGGCTTGCTGAAGATGTTAAACTTCGTATAAACCGCTTCATGATCAAACATTTCCGCATTAACAGTTGTAGCGCAGACATACGGGGTGAGAAATCGGAGACAATATAATCAATTATGGTAGATGAAGTTTTTGTAATCCTTATAAGAGAATCAATGTGCATTGTTAGACCATATGGATAATTCGACGTAGATCTCAGGATCGAATTGCTTTGTAATGCCCCTTTTTCCGCTTCTTCTCGATCGACGATGGTAAATAAATGTTTGAGTGTGGAGTAAAAATATGGTTTTATTGACAGCTACGTAATTACACTATAGATGATGTTCAGGTAACTTTCTATGATAGACTGCCTTTAATGACAGCTACTGATAATAATTACACTCGGCGTAACTTCTAACAACGACTTACGCACTTGTTAACGAGGTAACTATTTCAATTAGACTGCAACCCAAAATAGTCCCCTTGGTAAATTTATAATCTCGTCAAAATATGCAATTCATCAATAGGTTGCATGACAGCCGAACTACGGACCTTGCGTTTTGAAAGGTTGCAACTACAGTTTAAAGGAAGCTATTGCAAAACTTAAAGTTCAATTGGAAAATACATTATTTGGCAATTTACTAAGTTTGCAGGTTGAATGGACTCTAATTATTAAAATATTCCTCGATGTTTCCCAATGTTTTAATTATACATGGTGAAACTATAAAAGTTTATTAAGTTAAGAAAAAATGTGAGATTACAAATTAAGGGATTACTTTGAGATTGAACACCATACGATTCAAATATGTTGACCAGGGATATTTGTGTAGCACAAGCAGCAGCATAATTAATGTTGAAGTCCCCGCATAAAATTTTTCTGCTTTTATGGGGCAGGTCATCTAACAAATTAAGCAGGTTCGGAAAAAATAGTTCCACGGAAGAGTCAGGTGATCTATAAATGCAAATAATATAAAGATTAAGGTTCTTACTGTAAACTAAAGAAAACTCAAACAATACTTAATAGAAAGTCATATTTTGTTACCAGAGAAAAATCATTATTTGTAGAAAGAATTAGGGTGCCTCCATGAGCTGAACTTGGACGATCATACCTAGCAAGAGTGGAATATTTTTCTACAAAAAAGTCTCGTTGAGAACGAATAGAAAAGTATAGAACGAATATTAATCAGAACCATGCTAAAGTTGTTATCACTAAAATAATTTGAGGATTGTCCAATACCAAATATTCAGAATTAATATCCGATATTGATTAGTATATTTTTATCACCCCGTACATCACACGAACCAATTTGTTATCATATTTAAACATGTGCGGGATATTTCATTTGTTTAATTGTTGCAATTTATAAACAATATTTTGGCAATGGACATAATTTTAGCTGACTAATTAAAAACCTTTGTTTTTGTCGTGTGACCTTCGAGGAACTTAAGGGCTCCCTGGGTTAGCGTGTGGTAGTGATTATACATGGTCCTTACCGAGCAAAAGGAAACTTCGAGGTCATAACAGCTTTAACAAGACTCGATAAACATACAACTACAGTCCACACCTAACAACACCATTAGCAACTAGACGACACCAGGCCCGGGAGAACCAGAATCCAATCAGGAGTGCTAAACAGCATCCAAACCAAAGCCACAGGGCCAGACCAGAGCCACAGCGCGAATCAGAAACCAAGCAGGAGAGCTAAACAGCATCCAAACCAAAGCCACACGGCCAGACCTGAGCCACAGGGCGAATCAGAAACCAAGCAGGAGAGCTAAACAGCATCCAAACCAAAGCTACAGCGCCAGACCAGAGCCACAGGGCGAATCAGAAACCAATCAGGAGACCTAAACAGAAACCAAACCAAAGCCACAGGGCCAGACCAGAGCCACAGGGTGAATCAGAAACCAAGCAGGAGAGCTAAACAGCATCCAAACCAAAGCCACAGGGCCAGACCAGAGCCACAGAGCGAATCAGAATCCAAGCAGGAGAGCTAAACAGCATCCAGACCAGAGCCACAGGGCCAGACCAGAGCCACAGGGCCAACCAGAAACCAAGCAGGAGAGCGACACAGAGTCCAGACACATAAACAAACCGTAAGTTTTTGAACAATTTAACATTTCTCCAATCACAAATTACATTTGCTCCATCAATACACCGACAGTTGAGATATTCAAATTTAATAATAGGATCTAAGTAGAAAAGTCCACTCTATGTAATTATCTGCTTTCAATTTAAGATTACGTCAATTGAATTTAAATTACCTATTTGTTAAAAAAAAGAGAGTTTTTTTTTTAAATATTTACACATACGTTTAAATATACTATTATATGCAATTATCAGTGAACGCAAATCAACATTATGTAGTGTTATTTTAAAATACGCGATATTTCATTACGATTTAAACTGATATTCATTAAGTAAACGGTTACCGCATTGACGAAGTTCAAGGGCAATCCTAAGTTGGCAAATTTCGTCACATAGTAGACAATAGTAAGACGGTGAGAAAATAAAAACAACAACAAAGTTAACACGTCCACTGCCGGGAAAACGGTATATTTATCATTTATTTCAAAAAATAATATAAAAAGAAAATTGAAACCATGGAAGCATTATAAGGAAAACAGAGGCGTTAGTACTACCAAAGAATGTAGTTACATATTGATGGAGGGTATCGACCGATTAAGTAACGGCCTACTCACTCAACACGAAACTAGGATGGATAATGTCAGGAACGACACAAAGAAAGGAATCCAATCCTCAACAAACAGATCATAATACTATGACTATCGTACAATACAGTACAATTCAGCTCCTTAACAGGGGCAATTGCATGGGCAAAGAGTGACGAAACTCCAGAGTTGGTCTGTGCTAATTCAAATGGCAAGTACCTAGTTTTTTCGAGCAGGGAAGCATGTTGCTCTTTAGGCACATACATAATTTAATCTTGTAACATCGACTTGTAGTCACAATATTTTATCAAAAGTTATAATGTAAGCCATATATTATGAAGTTACCACCTTCATTGGTGTGCTAGTTACAACTACTTTGCGGAATGCACTGAAGATGTTCTGTTCAGAACGAAAACGTTTTGCAATCCATGTGGATGACTTTTAGATAGTTTTTAAATAAACGATTTTATACCAAAATACAATTTGAAGTTTTTACTTCTGTATAGGTTTTTTTTAAACTATGGTATACAGCCAACTATTGGGATTTTCCCATTGATTTTGTTAATAATGCTTAGTAATGCATATATTTGTATTTTTAGCTTTGCAGATCCTGCGAAGAAGGCGTGAAGTATAGATCAGATTTGTTAATAGAGGAGTATGTTCAAAACATTTTTTAGAAAAAGATATTGGCAGAACTTCACTTTCATAGGTTTGTTTGAGAGACTGTGCTGTTCCAATAGCTTATGTCACACAGGTAATATGCTTAACCTAATTAATAATGCAGTCCGTACAATATAGATACCGTTGCACTTCATTATCTACATCAGAGATCCAAGCTGACATTGTTGCCCAATTACAAAAAAATTTTGAATTCATTTTAAGTCAAATATATTATCACATAATTATTGCGAAGTGGATTATACAACCAAACAGATTAATGTTCAATGTAAATAAATAAAAACATCAGAAATAGAAAACAACAATTAAGTTATAATCTTAGGTTAAAGTAAATAATAAAAACAATAAATATAATAAAACAAAATACTTATTTGTTTGTGAAAAAGCTATTTCTTTGTAGCATTGTTGTAATTAACTATTCTAATGAGGAAATGAGCCACAATTTACTTGAAAAAGTAATTTTATTAAGTTTCTACTTCCACACCGGACGTCGTTGTCAAAATACAAAATGTTCATTATTATTATTTTATTTATTAAGTTAAATATTATTCATTATTTAGAAAGGTAAAGTTTTCAATCCTAATAATAACATTAATAATATTGAAAATCCCTGTGGGAGTTTTTGTCAGTTCTTCTATCAGGCGCGGCCCCCTGCGAATGGGGGATGCTTTCTGGGTATTCGTAGCGCCAGTACCCAGAGAGTAGCAGGGATACTTGCCGTGGAACAAAAACTGACACCTGGCAGTAGGTATAAAATGCACACCCATGAGAATGGAGAATAATAATTTATGTTTAGGATCGCTGCCTGGGGATCGCCAGGGCACGTCTGGAGCCGGCGCTGGACGTGACAGCATGCGGGACGTCGGTGGCAGGGTGTTGAGGAGGCGGGCCCCTGTCATACAATCAGCTACAGCCCAACCACAACCACAAGCGAGCCAAACAACAACAAGAGCTCCACCCGCCGAAGGTGCTGCGCTGGACCATCAGCCGGCGCTCACTCAAGCGGGACGACCGAGGCAGCGCATGAAATGGACTGTGTCCATTAATGAAAACATTTTGCGCTTCTACTACAAGGTGACAAACCTCGGTCAAGAAACAATCGGCTACCGACAACAGCTGTATGCCGAATTTTGCAGGACGTACCCAGATATTCAAGTATCGGAGCAACGAGTATCAGACCAATACCGGGTAATTATAAGAAACAACCTTATCCCAGAGACTAGACGCAATATCATCAGAAGCGAAGTCGAACGGGAGATTCATAACGATGTTGTAATTGAAGATCAAGTCCCCAATGAAGTTCATGAGCAGATTCCTGAGCTTGCCATACAAGAAACTCAACCTGGCAATACAGAGCAGGAAAACAACGAGCTACATGATAACCTAGTAAGCGAAATGGCACGTGCTGTACAAGAGTTTAATGGAACAAACCCACTTAGCAGACCACCGCTACCACGAATAAACTCTTGTAAGAGACTAGGTGTGCTGTTACAAATAGTGAACACTGAAGTCCTACCCAATTATGTCGTAGAAGCCCACACATTAGAGTATCTGCAC
Organism: Diabrotica virgifera virgifera; assembly: GCF_917563875.1. NCBI lineage: Eukaryota > Metazoa > Arthropoda > Insecta > Coleoptera > Chrysomelidae > Diabrotica > Diabrotica virgifera. The sequence continues at coordinate 109,952,694 of NC_065450.1, forward strand.
ATGCTAGTCTACTGTGCAGCAACAGCAATTGCTAATGTAATGGGCATTAAGATCAGAACACGACGGGGTACTAACAACGGAAGGACTGGTAACAGAATTGCACCATGGGAAAAAAGACTGCTCGGAAAGAATGAATTGCTGCGTAGGGATATTGGTCAAGTCACAGAATATATACGAGGTGTAAGAAGTACAAGAGTCATCAGAAGAGCTGAAGAAATACTACGGAATACTGCAAGACACTCAAGATACGATCCAGAAAACAACACAGCCCAACAGTGCCTGGATACATTAAAACAAAGACTCTCAGTTTATTCAGGACGACTGAGAAGGTACAAAGTGAGTAACAACCGAAAATCCGACAAAGCCCTTTTTGAGACTGCTGAGAAGGCGTTCTATCGAAAACTCAATTCCACCGTAGAAAATCTCGATAAGTCTTACCCAAGCCAAGAAGAAATTCATGAGTTTTGGGGAAATCAACTTTCCACACCAGCTGCTCTTAACAACATGCTAGATGGATAGAAGATACGGCACAGAACTGCCAACACTACAACACTACTCTCTACGAACCCTTCACCACTGAAGAAGTCTCAAATATCATCAAAGAGCTTCATAACTGGAAATCTCCTGGACCAGACGGAGCTCAAAACTTTTGGCTCAAGAAGTTTTGGAGTGTTCATGAATGCTTATCAACACTAATTAATCATGTTATTTCTAATCCGCAGGATATACTATCATTCCTAACTCAGGGAACCACTTATTTAATACCGAAGGATCAAAATAACACCCAAGATCCAGCAAAATACCGCCCAATTACTTGCCTTCCAACTTTGTATAAATTGGTCACATCCTGTGTAGTCCGGCGTATCTACCAACACTGTGCTCTGAACAATATCATAGAGCTTCAACAGAAAGGATGCGCTAAGGGTTCCATGGGTTGCAAAGAACAACTTATCATCGACTCAGTCATTTCTAATCAAGCATATTCCAAAAAGAGGAATCTATTTACAGCTTTTATTGATTACAAGAAGGCCTTTGATTCAGTGCCCCATGAATGGCTTACAGATATATTGGGAATATATAAAGTCGATGATAATATAGTGACCTTTTTACAACATATAATGACGGAGTAGAAAACTAGAATTCACCTTCAAATACCTGGTGAAAGTAACATCGAAACTGAAAATATCGTAATCAGCCGGGCCCTGTTTCAAGGAGATTCGTTGAGTCCTCTGTGGTTCTGTCTAGCTATGAACCCACTATCTCAGCTATTGAACTCCACAGATGCAGGTTTTAGCATCAAAAATAAAAACAATGTGGTAGCGAAGCTTAATCATTTATTGTACATGGATGATTTGAAATTAATGGCTTCCACTCGAAACCAACTCGACGAGATGCTAAAAACTGTAGAAACTTTTTCTAATGATATTAGTATGCACTTCGGACTAGATAAGTGCCGTATCATAAGGAAAAGTACAGCCCGGAGGATTCGATATGCAAAATGGCCAGAACATCGAGGCCATGGGTGAAAACGATATGTATAAATATCTTAGAGTAAAGCAAGCGCGGAAAATTGACCATAAACAAATGAAAACACAGATAACTACTGAGTTTATACGAAGGGTAAAACAGCTGCTTCGCTCACACCTTAACAGTAGAAATTTGTTTAAGGCACTAAACACCTACGCATGTTCCGCGCTTAGCTACTCATTTGGTATTGTTAAGTGGACAAAAACAGATATAGAAGCTCTTCAGCGAAAAGTACGAACACACCTCACAAAGGCACAAAAACACCATCCTAAAAGTGCAGTAGAAAGAACATTACCACGGAATCTAGGAGGAAGAGGACTTATGGATATAGGTGAGCAATTAGATAAACAAATTGCTAATTTAAGAACTTATTTTCAGATGCAGGCTGAGACATCTACTCTACATCGCGCTATCTGCGCAGTAGATGACACAACACCGATCAAACTGAGGGAACCAGAAATGCGCATAAACCACCTTACTAAGGACGAAAAAGTGCGCGCCTGGATGGGTAAACCTCTGCACGGGCGACATCCCAATGAGGTCAGCCAAGATTATGTCGACAATATAGCGTCGAACTACTGGTTGACATCAGGAAAGATGTTCCCTGAGACGGAGGGTTCATTACTGGCCATTCAGGATCAGGTTATACCAACCAGAAATTACCTGAAATATATCATCAAAGACCCTCAGGTTCAAAACGACAGATGCCGATATGGATGTCAAGCCCAAGAAACCATCCAACATCTTACAGGGGGCTGCCAGGCATTTGCTGCAACTGAATACAAGGAACGGCATGACGCAGTGGGAAAAATCCTTCATCAAGAGATAGCTATCAAGCTGGGACTTCTCCAAACAGACCATCTCCCGTATTATCAATACGTCCCTGAGAGTATGCTTGAGGATGGCAACTACAAGCTATACTGGGACCGCACTGTGCTCACAGACCAAACAGTGGCACATAATAGACCAGATCTCGTACTAGTTAATAAATTAACAAGACAAACAACACTAATTGATGTGGCGATACCTAACAAGAATAATCTACGTAGTAAATTTACTGAAAATATCGCCAAGTACAGAGATCTAGAAATTCAAATACGAAGGCAATGGAGAATGCAAAGTACCCAGACGATACCGATTATTATGTCTACTACTGGAGTCATTCCGAAGACCCTCCTCGAAAGCATAAAAAAGCTGGGTCTGAATGAACATCTTTATAAGACCATGCAGAAAGCTGTACTACTCGCGACGGCCAGATGCGTACGAAAATTTCTGGGAGATACACCTGCATACCAAGTCACCTAGGGCTCGATAACACGGAAAGAGTCCCACCAGAGCTCAATCCTTTTGATACCGTAGGTATCTGGGATGAGTCAATTTTCCCCTTAGAGGGAGTGTGAGCCGTGTGGCTAAATCTGGGTTGAAAATTCTGAAAATATCGCAATCAGCCGGGGCCTTTTCCAAGGAGATTCGTTAAGTCCACTGTGGTTCTGTCTAGCTATGAACCCACTATCTCAGCTATTGAACTCCACTGACGCAGGTTTTAGCATCAAAAATAACAACAATGTGGTGGCGAAGCTTAATCATTTATTGTACATGGATGATATGAAATTAATGGCTTCCACTCGAAACCAACTAGATGAGATGCTAAGAACTGTAGAATCCTTTTCAAATGACATTAGTATGCACTTCGGACTAGACAAGTGCCGTGTTTTAAATATAGTCAGAGAAAAAGTACAGCCCGGAGGATTAGATATGCAAAATGGCCAGAACATCGAGGCCATGGGTGAAAACGATATGTATAAATATCTTGGAGTAAAGCAAGCGCGTAAAATTGACCATAAGCAAATGAAAACTGAGATAACTGCGGAGTTTATACGAAGGGTAAAACAGCTGCTTCGTTCACACCTTGACAGTAGAAATTTGTTTAAGGCACTAAACACCCACGCATGTTCCGCGCTTAGCTATTCGTTTGGCATTGTTAAGTGGACAAAAACGGACATAGAGAATCTTCAGCGAAAAGTAAGAACACACCTCATAAAGGCACAAAAACACCATCCTTAAAGTGCAGTAGAAAGAACAACATTACCACGGAATCTAGGAGGAAGAGGACTTATGGATATAGGTGAGCAATTAGATAAACAAATTGCTAATTTAAGAAATTATTTTCAGTTGCAATCTGAGACATCTACTCTACATCGCGCTATTTGCGCAGTAGATGACACAACACCGATCAGACTGAGGGAACCAGAAATGCGCATAAACCACCTCACTAAAGACGAAAAAATGCGCACCTGGATGGGTAAACCTCAGCACGGGCGACATCCCAATGAGGTCAGCCAAGACTATGTCGACAATACAGCGTCGAACTATTGGTTGACATCAGGAAAGATGTTCCCTGAAACGGAGGGTTCATTACTAGCCATTCAGGATCAGGTTATACCAACCAGAAATTACCTGAAATATATCATCAAAGACCCTCAGGTTCAAAACGACAGATGCCGATATGGATCTCAAGCCCAAGAAAGCCTATTCGTAGCGCCAATACCCAGAGAGTAGCAGGGATACTTGCCGTGGAACAAAAACTGACACCTGGCAGTAGGTATAAAATGCACACCCATGAGAATGGAGAATAATAATTTATGTTTAGGATCGCTGCCTGGGGATCGCCAGGGCACGTCTGGAGCCGGCGCTGGACGTGACAGCATGCGGGACGTCGGTGGCAGGGTGTTGAGGAGGCGGGCCCCTGTCATACAATCAGCTACAGCCCAACCACAACCACAAGCGAGCCAAACAACAACAAGAGCTCCACCCGCCGAAGGTGCTGCGCTGGACCATCAGCCGGCGCTCACTCAAGCGGGACGACCGAGGCAGCGCATGAAATGGACTGTGTCAATTAATGAAAACATTTTGCGCTTCTACTACAAGGTGACAAACCTCGGTCAAGAAACAATCGGCTACCGACAACAGCTGTATGCCGAATTTTGCAGGACGTACCCAGATATTCAAGTATCGGAGCAACGAGTATCAGACCAATACCGGGTAATTATAAGAAACAACCTTATCCCAGAGACTAGACGCCATATCATCAGAAGCGAAGTCGAACGGGAGATTCATAACGATGTTGTAATTGAAGATCAAGTCCCCAATGAAGTTCATGAGCAGATTCCTGAGCTTGCCATACAAGAAGCTCAACCTGGCAATACAGAGCAGGAAAACAACGAGTTACGTGATAACCTAGTAAGCGAAATGGCACGTGCGGTACAGGAGTTTAATGGAACCAACCCACTTAGCAGACCACCGCTACCACGAATAAACTCTAGTAAGAAACTAGGGGCGCTGTTACAAATTGTGAACACTGAAGTCCTACCCAATTATGTCGTAGAAGCCCACACTTTGGAATATTTGTACATGCTAATCTACTGTGCAGCAACAGCAATTGCTAATGTAATGGGCATTAAGATCAGAACACGACGGGGTACTAACAACGGGAGGGCTGGTAACAGAATTGCACCATGGGAAAAAAGACTGCTCGGAAAGATTGAATTACTGCGTAGGGATATTGGTCAAGTCACCGAATATATACGAGGTGTAAGAAGTAGAAAAGTCATCAGGAGAGCTGAAGAAATAATACTGAGTACTGCAAGACACTCAAGATATGATCCAGAAAACAACACAGCCCAACAGTGCCTGGATACATTAAAACAAAAACTCTCAGTTTATTCAGGACGACTAAGAAGGTACAAAGTGAGTAACAACCGAAAATCCGACAATGCCCTTTTTGAGACTGCTGCGAAAGCCTTCTATCGAAAACTCAATTCCACCGTAGAAAATCTCGATAAGTCTTACCCAAGCCAAGAAGAAATTCATGAGTTTTGGGGAAATCAACTTTCCACACCAGCTGCTCTTAACAACGATGCTGGATGGATAGAAGATACGACACAGAACTGCCAACACTACACTACTACTCTCTACGAACCCTTCACCACTGAAGAAGTCTCAAATATCATCAAAGAGCTTCATAACTGGAAATCTCCTGGACCAGACGGAGTTCAAAACTTCTGGCTTAAGAAGTTTTGGAGTGTTCATGATTGCTTATCAACACTAATTAACTACTATCAACTACTGGAGTCATGTTACGTTCCAAATTTGAAGTAGGAAGTCGCACCTCTATTTTCATAAGTTTAAACATTTCTTGATATGTAAAATCGGTTGCCTATAATATATTTTAATCAAGGTAGCGAAAATTAAAACTTAGTAATTTTTACATAGGGGTAATGCCTATCAAATTTTTCTGAAGTTAAGGGAAAATGTACACTTTTGTGAAGAAACTAATTTAGATCGTTCTTCCTAGAGATATCTTGGAATATTTAGGATCACAAAATTTAAATGTTTGAATTTCGGTATTATTCGGTGACCTCCGTGTGTCAAGTTTGTGAAATGTTCGGGAACACAACGGAGAAGAACGCGATTTTGGGTTTGAACGTCGTGCCTAAAAGTTCGTGCTCGTTAAAAACGGCATTTTGTTTTTTCTGCTGCTGTTCCATGTGGGATCGGGACTAGTACGAACCGTGTGGATATTCAAGGGGATTTGCTGCCTTCGTGGAAGAGTTTTTTTTGAAATATCCACCATTTCGTTAAAAGCGGATTTAGAGTGCACGCACGTGTCTACCCCGAAGTCGCATTTAAATCAAGAAATTAGCCTTTAATCACGAGTCCAATTTGGAATATTTTAAACCTCTAACCTGGCTAAAAAGGGTGAGTGTTAGAACATTTCGTTTTTTTAATTAATTAAAAAGTTGTAGTTATTTTTTTATCCCATCTCTAGAAAGCTAGTCATATTTTCATAAGTTGCTATACATTCAAAGTTGTTGCAAAGTTTTTTTTTACTTTTACAAGTTTTTATCTTAATTATCGTCAAAAGGCAGATAAACAATTTGTCAAAATCTATATCTTTATTTCCAAATAATTATTTTAAACACGTATGGTAATTAGTGTTTTCTTTCTTCAGGGTTCTTCTACTTGTTTCTGTCTGGCTGTAATTTTCAACTTGTCCAACATTGTCATACAAGTCTATGTACATCGGTACATCGTATTTTTGGAGTTCTGATCTACCTAATTAAGTCGCAGTGGGTTTACGAATGGTACTTTTGGAGTTTGGAGTGGAGACACACTGTCCTATAACGAGGAGGCCACGCGGTGAAGTATATATTTGATTGAATATTCGAGGTATGGATCGATAATTAGTTTTCGACGGAAAATTTAAGCGCCGCGCCGTCTAATTTGTTTATGGGATACGATAGTTTTTTTAAAGATTATTTGCGGTTTGTTTTTATTTTAATATTTACAAAATACTTTACACAGTTTTTAAAGATTATTTGCAGTTTAGTTTATTCGTTTAATATTTACACATACCTAGTATAATTTTGTAAACTGCGTCTAAGGGGGGTTAAATATTTGAAATAGATTTATTTTTTTATATTATTGTCTGCGCACGCACTTGAGCTCTCGTGGTGTCCTATTTGGGTTAATTATTTTTTTTGTTGGTATTGAACCACACACCCCTTAGCGTCCGGTACTTTTTTACACACCTTTTACCGTGAAATTAAATAGAAATAACATATGCATTTTTGTTAGGCAAGTAGAAGCCGCATTTTTATATTCTTTTTTTAATTAAACCTATCGTAAAGTTAAATAAAATAATTGTAATATGTAACTGTTTTCAAATATCTTGGGAATATATTTATTAAAATTGAATAATTGCTAATCTCAGACAATTTCATTTATTTTTTATTTATTCAGGTTGTATACTATACTTAGTATTTTGGTAGTAAACCTATTGGTAAGTTGGTGGTTTATTAAATAGTAACGTAGGGAAGGCTGTGGGCCAATTTACCTGGCGCCCCTTATATAACTTCAGATTATTTTTATTTTGTGGACCGCACGACCACCTCCACTGTTTTGTCTAGCCGCGAGCCATTCCCAGACTGTCACCGTATAGTAATCTTCTGTCGGGGTGTAAGTCTGATTTATATGTGGTACATTTTGTAACTTTTTTTATATAGATTCGGTTCTGTACGCCACATTATTTTGGCGCCCAACGTGGGGCCTAATTAATTAACGTTTTTGCCAACCTCTTGCATTTGGCCTTTATTTATTGACTTTGTTTATGCCAAGTTTCATTGTTGTTGGCCTGAGTCACATTTGTTTTTTTTTTGTCTTGAGATTCAGCTGTCATTTTGACATATTTTATAAACTTTGATTTATTTACTTTACTACTGGCTTTGCGCTGACTAGTAGTCTTAGAACTTCGTGTTTAGTGGAAGTGTATGCAGATAAGTGCTTACTAGTTTTTTTGTGTAACAAAGTTGGAAGAAGCCGAAAACGGAACTTAAAAAAATACTTTGAAGTGGTATTGTGGAACTTACGACGAATTTTTGGATATTTGGACTTTGAAATATTTCTACTTCAGTTGGAGTTCAAATTTATTTTTTTACAGCAGTTGGACTTCGAAGTTCTACATTGTGGTTTAACTTACTTGTGTTAGTGAATACAAATTTTTTTTTGAGGTTGTATTGTGACTTGTAACTTGTTCTGGAACAATGAAATTTTGAAAATCTTTGTGAAATTTAATAGATTGAATAAAGCGACTATTTTTTGATTTTTGCTCCCATTAATAAAGTAAACTGTACCTGTGTTTTAATATTTTTACTGATATCTTGTTTTTATTTAAATAATTGCTCCTTTTGGTTGATACATTTTTTTTTGAATTTTGAACTTTTGGAAGATTTTGCGAAAACTTGTACCCAACTACTTAAGGAAAGAGGAACTGGCATATGAACTCAAAATTCGTGGAGTATCTACTGGCACTGTTGAGTCTATGAGGTCTAGTCTGTCTGATGCACTTAGTCGTGAGGCAGCAAATGAAAGCTTTAGATATCCTGAGCACCCATTCATCTTTGCACAGGACAAAACTGCAATCCAGACTAAACTTGCGGAGCTGACTACGGCTGTTGGAAAGTTCGCCGGACCTCCTACTTGTGCTGAGTCCTTGAGATTGCGGACACAGATTAACCATGTCTTGGGGAGGAACGATCTTATGGTATTGCCAACAGGTGATGATGCCGACGCAGCCCAGGTTGTTAAGTCAGACTTTCTGGCTGAGATTTTGAAGTTGTCACAAGATTTACATGATAAGCAGCATCCAACCGGATCTGGCTCGGTACCAGCAGCGCTCGATGTAATTTCGGTCTTGAATCAGTCTTTTCAGGCAGGGGTAGGACAAGCTCATGCTTCTTCTCCTGCAGCGGTGCCACAGGCTGTTAATCCTGTTCTTTCAGGGTCTGTCTCAAGTTCTTCTTCAGGGATGATACTTCCTCATAAGTGGGGAATAGAAAAGTTTTCAGGTTCTGCTAGGGGTATGTCTATTTCTGCATTTTTTGAGATGGTGAATGAATTGAGTCTCGCTCGTCACGTACCAGATAGTATACTTTTGGAATCAGGTATAGATTTATTTTCGGATAAAGCCTATCAGTTTTATAAAGATGTTCGTCTACGTGTAGGGAGTTGGGCTGAATTAGTTGAAGAGTTCCGTAGGGAGTTCCTGTCAGCTCACCATAGTGAAGCGCTTTTTGAAGAGCTTCGGAGGAGAACTCAGCATTCGTCTGAGACTATAGCAGTCTACTTAGCAATAATGAATAGTTACTTTAATCGCTTGCGTTGTCATGTTCCAGAGGAAGTTAAATTGTCAATAGTTATTAGGAATTTGCACCGGTTCTATCAGGATAGATTACGTGATCCGTTGCCATCTACGTTGGAGGAACTTCGTGTTCTATGTCGCAGTATGGAAGACAGACGTGATTGTATTAGGAACTATGTTGAACCGAATAGTAGGAAAATGAATACTTTGGAAAAGGACCTAGCTTATATCAGTGTGGATGCTGAAAGTTGTAGCAGTGTTGGTCAGGGTCCTGTTGCTTCATCCGAATCGGAGTCCTCTAGAGGAAGGTTTAGGACTTTAGTCTGTTATCGTTGTAATCAGCCAGGTCATAAGGCAGTAGGGTGTTTAATGAAGAAGGGGGCTATTCACTGTTTAGTGTAAGAAAGAAGGGTTTACAGTCAGAACTTGTCTTTCGTGTAACTCGGGAAACGGAAGGAAGCGCACCTAACTGGTCGAAGAGGTGTTGCCGACGTTGACTCGACCAACCTACGTCCTATTTTAGACTTTATTTTACATCATTCCGAAGGAGATGAACGTCCATATTTGAGAGTTATAGTCTTAGGAAAGGAAATTTTGGGATTATTGGATTCTGGTGCTTCAAGGACCATTGCAGGAAGAACTGGTTGGAAATTTTTACAAAACTTGGGTTTAGAGTTGGATACTTTGTAGAGTAGCGAATGGTCAGATGTGTGAAGCGTTGGGAGAATGTTTAGTACCTTTCATGGTTAGAGATCGCCTGCGTGTCTTGCCAGTATAGTTATTTTGGATGTACCACATATTCTGATTTTAGGATCTGATTTTTGGCGAGTTATGGGTATCGTTCCTGACTTGAGGCATAACGAATGGTATTTTTCGGACGCTCCCGCGATGGTAGGTGCAGTGGATCATCTCCGAGGCCAAACTATTTTGACGCATGCAGAGAAGTCGCGTTTGGATGAAGTTATTAATAGAAGTCGTGAACTAATGGGCACTTCTCTTGGTTGTACGGATGTCACTGAGCATGTGATTGTTTCTAAATCTTCACCCATAAAACAACGTTACCAGAGCCATATTGATAAGGAACTAGAAGATATGTTGGCAAAAGGAGTAGTGGAACGATCAAATAGTGCTTGGTCGTCGCCGATTCTATTGGTGAAGAAAAAGGTTCCAGAAGGTGAAGCACCAAAATAGAGGTTCTGCGTAGACTATCGAAAGCTTAATACCGTAACAGATAGGGACGGCTACCCATTACCGTACATCTCTAATATCTTGAATAAATTAAAGAACGCGCATGATCTTTCCACCATAGACATTAAGTCGGCGTATTGGCAGGTACCTGTTGCTAAGGCTTCCAGGCCTTATACTGCTTTTACGGTTCCTGGTCGAGGTCTTTTTCAGTTTTGTAGGATGCCTTTTGGATTACATAATGCCCCGGCTACATGGCAGAGGTTGATAGATCGTGTCCTCGGTTCGGAGTTGGAACCCTATGTCTTTACTTACTTGGATGACGTGGTCATCGTGACACGAGTCTTTTGAAGAACATGTAAGAATCTTAGAGGAAGTGTTTAGACGCTTGAGAGAAGCTAAGTTAACCGTTAGCTGGGATAAATGTCAATTTTGTAGACCGGAACTCTTAAGTATTTGGGTCATGTGATTGATAGGAATGGACTACATGTTGGTGGTGATAAGGTCAAGGCTATGCTACGCATCCCATCACCCACATCTGTTAAGGAAGTCCGTAGCATCATAGGCACATTTTCCTGGTATCGAAGGTTTATTCCTTCCTTTGCGACACTACTAGCTCCAATTACAGCGATATTGAAGAAAGGAAGAAAATTCAATTGGACTCCGGATTGTGAAGAATCTTTTCAGAGAATAAAAGAATGTCTAGTTTCCGCCCCGATACTTAATTGTCCTGACTACAATTTGCCTTTTGTTGTCCAATGTGATGCCTCAGGATATGGAGTGGGTGCCGTGCTATTGCAACCAGGCCCGGATGGTGACAAAGTAATTAGTTTCCTGAGCAGATCATTAACGCGTCAAGAGAGAAATTTTTCCACGACGGAACGGGAATGTTTAGCTGTGTTATGGGCAGTCGAAAAACTGCGTCCTTACCTGGAGGGTGTGCCGTTTACGGTCGTGACTGATCACGCATCCCTCGTATGGCTCCAAAATTTGAGGGATATAATAGTCCAGGGTTACTAGGACCATTTCTCCCGGTAAGGGTGGTTAACCCTTATCCGAGGGGTGGAATGATTAATAGTCGTATCACTGCTTAAGTTGTTTTATTATACTTGCATGAGTATAAGCTGGTAGCAAGCTACGCGACGTCGTCTCGCGGAGTGGAGATGATACTATTTGAATATGAATAATCTTACGTCTAAGAAAGTATAATGACGAATGTGGAATGTGGATTCCCTTACTATGTTTTGATTGTATAAGTATATTTGAAAGTGCCGAGTCAGCGGCGACCCTGAAAGGTGTTTATAGTAAACACCGACCGTGACTGTATGTATAACTACTCCTCACAATCTAGGTCAATAATATTTATGTAACGAAAGATATTTGTTTATGATAACATTTAAATAATTGAAAGAAATTAACCTAGATAATTAAAGGGTGTTTTAAAAGATATCTAATAAGTACAGATGAATTCTTGTACACCTTTCCCTCCTAAGAATTTTCTGACTACGGGGAAGAAAATTTTGCAAGTAGTGCTACCAACCAATACTGTGTTGTAATCAATACAAAAAAAAATTTATTTTATATAAAAACTTTCCTAAAACTACGTAAATACATAAATAAAAATAAAAATGTTCGTTTAACAACATTGTTTCATTACACTTGTCACTCACTGTGTTTTCGGATTGTAAGCATATAATCTATTCTTATGTATTTCCTTGATTTTATTGTTTTCTATTCTGATTTTACAATTAACGTTATTTACTTCTCTTATTGTGAAGGGGCCTACATAAAGACTATCAAACTTACCATTCTCTTCCCTTTTTACCAGGACCAGGTCTCCTATTTTAAAGTGTTGAGGTGTTGCTTTGAGATTATTCTTTTCTTGCCGCTCTTTTTTGTTTTTTAATAAGAAGGTTCTAGCTCTCTCGTGTGCGCTTTGTAGTTTGTATCGTAACTCATTGTAGTAGGCATCTATATTGTAGCATGGTTGAATCTCCTGTGTAAGGTCTTCCGGTAGGTTAACCTTCCTGCCATATAACAGTTCGAACGGTGTGTATCCATGATACGCGTTAGGGGTTGTATTGTAGCAGTATGTGAACATTCTGCAACACACATCCCAATTTTCTCTGTCTTCGTCTATGAATGCTCTTACATACTCGTTCAACGTTCTGTGTAGTTTTTCGCAACTTCCAATGGACTGTGGGTGGTATGCCGTTGAAAAGTTGTGCTCTATTTTTAATAGCTTTGTTAATTCCTGCATTACTTCGTTCTTATACTCTGTGCCTTGGTCTGTTCTTATTTGCTTCATGAGTCCGTATGTTGGTATGAAATGATCAAAGATTCCTTGTGCTATTGTCTCTGCTTCTTTATTGCGCACTGGTATGCTGACCGCGTATTTTGTCAGTTCACACAACATTGTGATACAGTATCTATTACCTTCATTACTTCTAGTGAATGGACCTATTGTATCTATGTATACTATGTCCCATGGTTTGGAAGATGTGTCCGATATCACGAACTCTTCGACATGTGTTCTTTTCGGTTTGTTAATTTGACATTTGTGGCATTGTTTAACGTATTTTCTTACGTCTTTTTCCAAATTTTTCCATCGGAATCTTGCCTTTAGCTTCTTTATTAGTCTATTATTCCCTACGTGTCCTCCGAACATCGGGTGATTATGGTATTCTTCTATTAATCTGTGTTTTTCTTTGTCATCTTTTATTGTTTCTGGTACTTCACATATGTATATTTCTATATTCTTCAATTTTTTATTTCCTTCTTTAATAAATTCATCAATTGTGCACAATTTAAAAATAATATCATTTACGTATATCTTTACTTTACGTACTGCATTCTCTACCGCCAGCTTATCAAGCTGTGCCAACGCTTGGTTTAAATTAGAAATGATCCAATCCTGTGGCTGTTGATCCAAGCCTGTTGAGTACGAAAGCAATAGAGTTGGTCTGAAAATCAATAAAGCTAAGACAAAAATAATGGTGGTCGACAGATTTGAGACTATTCAACTGACTAACATATTACAGGAATACCAGATAGTAAACACCTTTGTCTATCTCGGGTCTAGTATAACTAACGATGGTAACTGTGAAGCAGAAGTTCGGAGACGTATTGGTATGGCAAAAAATGCGATGAGTCGCCTAACTAAAGTTTGGAAAGACAGATCTATCTCTCAAAATATCAAGATGAGACTGGTGAATGCCCTTGTATTCTCAATATTTCTATACGGAGCAGAGACTTGGAATCTTCGCGCATGCGAGCGCCAAAAAAAAAAATTGATGCCTTTGAGATGTGGTGCTGGAGAAGAATGCTGCGCATACCTTGGACAGCTCATAGGACAAACGTTTCCATTCTAAACCAACTCAATATTAAAAAAAGGCTGTCCACAATATGTCTGCAACGAATTCTGCAATTCTTTGGTCACGTAGTTCGCAGAGGTGACGACAGTTTGGAGAGATTAATTGTTTCTGGAAACGTTCCGGGGAGAAGATCAAGAGGACGATCACCAACTAGATGGTCTGACCAAATAAAGCATTCAGCTGGAAACTCATTCTGCGCAGCTCTTAGAGCAGCTGAAGATAGAGACCAATGGAGAAACATTGTTAGGAATATTGGAAGAAATCACGATCCTCAGTAATGGGGAAACGACAGGAGAGAGAATCCTGTGGCTATGCTTTTGCTGCATTTTATTTTGTTTTTGGCCCTAATGCTCAGTCTTGGTGAGATTAGTTCTGCTCCAAAGGACAAAATTGGTAGTCTATGCGCCTCTAAATTATTTAGTACCTTCCTTACTGTCTGTTTGGTGGCTTCTGGCTGTAGTGCGAGTTCACTTTCAGCCTTTGTTTGTCTTGCTTCTTTCTCCTTTTCTCTTGCTTGAGCTCTTGTTATAGCTAGTATATGGGTGTTGTCTATGTATAGGTTCTTTAGTTGATGCAATGTTATTCTTGAAAGGCTGTCTGCGTAGTTACTTTTCCCTGTTATATATTCTATCTCGAAGTCATATTCTTCTAGGTCTAATCTGATCCTCGTGAGTTTTGAGGTTGGTTCTTTCATTGCAAATAGGTGTGTCAAAGGTTTATGGTCTGTTTTTACTTTGAATGTTGGTGCTCCATATAGATAACATTTAAAATAATTAATTCCCCAATGGATCGCTAATAATTCCTTAACGATTATAGGTTTATTGCCTTCTCCTTTACTAAAACTTCTTGATGCATATGCTATAGGTAGGTCTATTCCGTTGTAATCTTGACTTAGGATTGCTGAACAACTCTCATTGGATGCGTCTGTTAGGATAAACTATTTGTTGAAATCAGGATATTTTAAGATTGGTGGTTCCGTCAGAGATGATTTAAGCTTTTTGAATGCTTTTTCACACTCCTCAGACCAAAAAAATTCTACTCCTTTCCTCGATAATCTGTTGAATGGTCTGCATATTTCCGCAAAATTTTTAATAAAACGTCTATAATAGTTGCAAAATGCTACAAATCTCTTTGTTTCTTCCGCTGTCTTAGGTGTCGGGTATTGTTCAATTGCTGCATACTTCGCTTTGTCGGGTGATACTCCCTCTTGAGAAAGATCATGTCCTAAATATGTTACTTCCCTTCTAAAAAATTGACATTTTCCTGGGTTAAGTTTCAAATTGAATTTTCGACATGTCTCAAATGTCTTTTTCAGGTTGTCTAGGTGATGTTTTTCAGATATTCCTATCACTACTATGTCATCCATGTAAAGAAATGCTTTGTCTGGTGTTAATCCTGAAAATGCTATTGACATCATTCTTGAAAAGCTATTCGGGCTTACATTTAATCCAAAAGGTAATCTGGTAAATTGAAATGCTCCGTTTTCCGTGCTAAACGATGTGTATTTTCTCGATGACTTTTCTAATGGTATTTGATGAAAACCTTACATTAAGTCTATAACTGAAAACCATTTTGCTCTTCCTAGTTGATCTAATATCGAATCTATTCTTGGTAATGGGAATTTGTCTGTAACTATCTTCTTGTTCAATTGTCTAAAATCTATGCATAATCTCCATGCTTTTCCTCCATCTATAGCTTTTTTCGGTACCAGTACTACTGGGCTGTTGTACTCGGATGTAGATGGTTCTATGATTCCTGGGTCTCTTAGTTTTTGTACTTGTCGATTTAATTCCTCTGTTTGCGCATGAGGTGTCCTATAATTCTTGATATATACCGGAGTTTGGTCTTTAACTCTTAGTTTCTGTTCGTAGAAATTGTTACAGGTTAACATATCATGCCTTAGGGCGAATATGTCTGAATATTCTTCGCATAACGATACTAAGTTATCTCGTATGTATTCTGGTATGTCTAATTTCAGTGATTCTCGTAATTCTTTTTTTCTATCCTTGCTGTCGTTGACTAGTCTATATATGTTGAATAGTTTAATGTCCAACGTCCTGATTGTGCTTGCCTCTACATTTACTGTTTCGTATGTTGTGTTCAAAATTTTTATGTATGGATTATTACTTGAAATAATTGCTCTTGCTATGAATATTCCTGGTTGTATTTCTTGTTGCTCCACTATCCTGTCGTTCTTTAGCGTTTGAAAAATTTTGACTATTCTGTAAATTTCACATCGGGGTGGTATTATTATGGTGTCATTATCTATATTATCCAGAATTTTCGTACTAATGTAACAATCGTTGTCCTCTTTAATGTGCATTTTAAGGTTTGCGTAGTCCAGTATACATTAAAAGTTAGAAATAAAGTCTCTCCCAATGATTCCGTCTGTTGGAATTGGAAAGTTAGGTTCTACCAATTGAAAGATGTGTTCGAATCGAGTTCCTTTTACTTCTAGTGTTGTCTCAACTTCTCCCATTGTTTGCAACTCTCCTTTAGTGACTCCTTTTATTTTCGCCTTTGTGTTTTGTTTCACCTGTTCCTTCATAAAATCTTGTGAACATTTTAGTATTGAAATATCAGCTCCTGTGTCTATGATAAAGGTGCCTGTGTTTCAAGGATTCCTGTTTTCATTCGTACAAAGTTCGTTAGTTTTAGGTCGAAGTTGTAAATGTTATATTTTATTTCTGACTGTGTACTTCCAACTTCTTGTTCATTCCAAACCCCAACTGCTGGTTTTCTTGTTCTTCTTGACTGTCCTCTATCTCTAGTAACCTTAAGTTCCTGTTACATCCTCCTCTCCGGTTTCCTCTGTATGTTTGATTGTTAAATTGTCTGTATCCTCTGTTCGAATAATTTCGTTGATTGTCCGTTGCTTCTCCTTCGTTCCGTTGTCCGAAGTTATTTCTTCTTCCTCTGTCATATTTGTTATGGTATCCTCTTCTGTATTGCTGCTGTCCTCTCCTATTCTCGTAGTTTGTCATATAATTTAAGACTCTTCCTTGTGCATTTTCTTCAGTCGTATCGATCGATAAAAATTTAGATACTACTTCCTGCGGTGATGTAAAGTTACCTGCTTCCAGTATTAGCTTAGCTTTCTCTGCATTAATGTTTCGTTTCATTGTTGTTACTACTGTTTCCGTCGTATATTTCTTCGCTAACTCCAGTGGCATTCCTTTCGCTATGTAGGCTACTTTTAATTGTTCTGCTAACTCTTCCACTTCAGATGCGTACACTGCTGCATCTCTATGCCCTTGCCTTTTCTTGGCTAATTTGGCTATTAAATTCTTCGGATTATCACCTCTTAGTTCTTTCTTCAGTGCTTCAGCTATCCGCGGAATCGTATCTTCCGTGGTTATTAGGTTCCTAGCCTTATTGGTAAGTCGTGTTTTTATTAGCGTTACAGCTGTGTCTTCATGACCTTCTGCCAATTTTCCAAGTAGTTCTAATGCGTCCAAAAATGGTTGTAATTTCCCTGCGCTTCCATCGAACTCGTTGGGCAATATCTTGCTTGCGATATTCAAAAATTCATTGATTGTCAGAGCCATGTTTAATATTGTTATATCTTGTTTTATGTCACCTTTTTCCTCTTCTATTTCGTCGTTAATTATTTCTTCTTCTACTTCCTCGTCGCTTTTTCCTTCTTCTACTTCCTCGTCGCTTTGTTCCTCTTCAACTTCCTTGTCGATTGGTTGATGTATTGAATTTGGAACCACTGTTCTTACATTTACTGCTTGAAATGAGCGTATAACTTTGTCTCTGATTTTTCCAAAATATTTGTTGCACGCTTCCCTCTGTTTGTCCGAAAGTGCTTCCCAGTTTTTCTTAGTTAAGTGCGTGAACTTGTTATAAGATTTAATTAGCTGTGCCGTTACTTCTTCCTGTATGTCCTTAGATTTCGGTACTTTTTTCTTTAAGACCCTTCTGCTTTGTCTTCCTACTTCTTGCGCAATTTCCTCAACTATTTTGACAAAATCTTCCCAAGTAACTTTGTTGCTACTCATTTATACATAATTTTTCTATCCTCAGTTCCTTCACTTCTTAGCGAAAACATAATTTCGATAGTCTTACGGTGTATATAGATATGTAGTATATAGATATATAGTAAAAAAAATAACGAGATAAAATAATACGTCAATATATGGTAAAAAATATGTAAAAAAATTGCAATAATAATAAATAAAAGTTCAATAATAAATAACGTTATATTAACCCTTGTAAATAAGTAGTTAGAATAATAATGTAAATGTATTATGCATATAGCGAATATTTGTTATATATTTATATCGTATATTTATTTATAGTGTATATTTACGATAGCAAATATTAAAATCATAAAAAAAAATTGCAAAAATGTACCCTCGTAATGAATAATATAAATAATATATACCTCAAATAATAATGGTAATATGCCATGTGAATAACTTTAATATTTGTGATAAAAAATTCCAATAATACCCATAAAGATAATTAAAAATAAATAGATAAAAATACTAGAAATATACCTTACATTACTGCTATACTATTCATTTGTTATGAAATATCGTGGAAATACCATAAGAACAAAATATAGACTCACCACTTTTAAACGTTTGTGTCCGTATCACCAAAAGTTCTCGATCCACGTTCCCTGGCATTGTCCATTGTCCCACGATGTTCCATCTCCATACCATTGTCCATTTAGCTCCCTGTCATGCCTGCTGTCTCCATCCTTTCTACATACCACACTGTATTCTAGGGTGGTCGAGGTACCAGAACATTGACGTTTTTCTCCATTTCTCGTTTACCAGTCCTGTGACGTCTTTCCAGTCTTTCTTCCCTGGTCTTGGATCGCCATATAATAGTCCAGGGTTACTAGGACCATCTTCTCCCGGTAAGGGTGGTTAACCCTTATCCGAGGGGTGGAATCATTAATAGTCGTATCATTGCTTAAGTTGTTTTATTATACTTGCATGAGTATAAGCTGGTAGCAAGCTACGCGACGTCGTCTCGCGGAGTGGAGATGATACTATTTGAATATGAATAATCTTACGTCTAAGAAAGTATAATGACGAATGTGGAATGTGGATTCCCTTACTATGTTTTGATTGTATAAGTATTGTTATGACAGTTCCGTAGATTGTTCCTACATAGAAAGAGTCCCTCGACGTGAAAGAAGAAGTAGTCACGTACGAGAATGTTCTGGATGTCATGGAATAACCCAGAAATGTCTGGTGACGTCTAGAACGTCAGAAAACTATATAAACATTGTGTTTGACATTTGATAGTTCAGTTGTAATTCAGATTTAGTAGTTGACAGTTGTCAGTTTGTTAAAGTTTATATTGTATTTGAGTTTGAATAAAGTTACTTTGAAAAAGTTGTAACATTGGCGACAGCGGTGGGATTTAAGAGATATTGAAGAAGATATTGAGAATTGTTTATGGTAAATACCAGATCATCTAAAGTTGAGAAGGAAATGGATACATCCGGACCACCAGCATGGTTTTTAAAAATGAAAGAAAATGAAGAGAAACGTAGGCAAGAAGAGAAAGAAAATGAAGAGAAACGTAGGCAAGAAGAGAAAGAAAATGAAGAGAAGCGTAGGCAAGAAGAGAAAGAAAATGAAGAGAAACGTAGGCAAGAAGAGAAAGAGGAAGATAAAAAGCTTAGAAAAGAAGAGGAGGAGAGGCGTAGACAAGCAGAGGTAGAAATTATGAATAGTTTGTCCCAAATTCACGAGCATTTTCAGTTAGAGGTAAGTCGAATTACTAATAAAATAGATATATTAGAAGAAAAACAAAACTGTTTAGATAATAAAATAGAACAACAACAAAATTATTTAGAAAACAAAATAGACCAACAACAAAATCATTTAGAAAATAAAATAGAACAGCAACAAAACGATTTAAAGCAGCAACAAAACGATTTGAAATATAGTTTAGAAAAACAAATAGTAGAGTTAGCAAACAAAATTAATACCCAAGCTTCTTTATCTCATATTGTTTCAGTTACTAATGTCGAATCCGAACAAACAGCCCTTTCCTCTTCCATCGTTGATCCAGGCATAATTAGAAGTAGCAAAATTTTAAAACCACCCACGTTTGATGGCCAAACAGCGTGGGAAACTTATCGTTTCCAATTTGAAGCTGCAGCTAAAGCAAATGGCTGGACTGAAAGAGAAATGGCAGCTTCCTTGGTGGTGTCGCTTCGAGGCCAGGCAGCAACCGTCCTTCAATTTCTTCCTCAGGATTCATCTAGTTATGACTCACTTGTTCAAGCTTTAGAAACAAGATATGGCCAACAACATCTGAAGCAGGTTTTTCAAAGTCAGCTGAAAGTTCGATATCAAAAACATAATGAGAGCCTGCAAGAATTTGAAGCCGATATTAAAAGATTATTACATTTGGCATATCCTCAGGCACCAAGAGATTTTCTGGAACAAATCGGTATACAGGCTTTCATAGATGAACTGCATGATATCGAAATGCAACAGGCTCTGCGATTACAACACCACAAAATGCTAGATAAAGCACTAATCTCAGCTCAGGAGTACGAAGCGGCGAAAAATATTTCTAGATCTCTTCCACAATTAAAAGAAATAAGATTTACAGAAAATAAGCAAGTCACTACCACAGATAATGAACAACTAGTTTTATCCCAGATATTAAGCTTACTACAAAATATCCAACAAAAACCTCGAAATGAAAACAGAAGATGTTTTAACTGCGGAAGAATGGGACATCTAAAATCCAATTGCAGAAGCCGATCCCAAGCACGAAAAGAAGAATACAAGAATGAGATCAGAAGGTCGCCTAGTTCGACATCCAGAAGCCTGTCGCAAAGTCTCACTAGAAATGATGGTAGATGGTCACTAAGAAACAGATTTCCTACAACTGACCATAGAAAGGAAGAAAATACACTGGCATTTGAAGTTAGCCATTTGAAGGAACAACTAGCGATTAGTAAAAATAAAACAGATAGATTAAGAGAACAGGTGACAATATTGCAAGAAGAGTGTAAGGTAATTCAAAATAATGCAAAAACTACACAGTCCAATCTAGAAAACGAATGTCAAAAACTGATGAAAGAGAAGAATGTGTTAAATAAACAATTGCAAGAATACCAAAATGCATTAAATGAATTACAAGTTCAAAGCCAACGTCAGCTAGCACAAAAAGAGAATGTAACCGAAGAAGTTAGTCTGCGGATGACCACAGTTGAACAGCAAGAAGATAATGACCAGATTTCTCTGGAAAACATTAAGAAGAGTCAAAAGAAAGATAACGAATTAAGAGTTATACGAGATTGGCTTAAAAATGGAGTAAGACCTCTTTGGCAGGAAATATCTAAATACAGTCGAACTATAAAGGCGTACTGGGCTCAATGGGAATCCTTGCATCTTTCGAATGGTTTGTTATATCGGAAGTGGGAAAGTTCCGATGGAGTACGTATAGTTCAACAGGTGGTACTGCCAAAATCACACATTAAAAGTGTGTTGGAAGATCTTCATAGCAGCCTGTCTGGAGGACATTTTGGAGTAAAAAGAACACTGGCCAGAGCTCGAGACAGATTTTATTGGATCAATTGTCGCCGAGATGTAGAAGAATGGTGTAAGAAATGCGATTTATGTAACGGAAGAAAAGGCCCTAGAACAAGAAGTCGTGGTAAAATGGCACAATATCTTTCCGGAGAGCCTTTTGAACGACTTGCAGTAGATATTCTCGGTCCACTTCCGCTGACAGAGAGAGGAAACAAAGTACTTAATGGTTGCAATGGATTATTTTTCGAAATGGCCTGAAATTGCACCCCTTCCTAATCAAGAAGCGACTACAGAAGCAGAAGCATTTATAACACACGTCGTATCAAGACATGGAGTCCCTTTAGAGTTGCATTCTGATCAAGGTCGAAATTTTGAATCAGAATTATGGCAAGAATTAATGAAAATCTTGGGTATTAAGAAAACTCGAACTACGCCTCTCCATCCACAATCAGACGGAATGATCGAAAGACATAATAGAACTATTTGTCAATACCTCTCAATGTTTGTTGCTGATAATCAAAAAGATTGGGATACCCTAATACCTCTATTTCTGTTAGCCTACAGAAGTTCTGAACATGAAGCAACCGGTTATTCTCCATCAATGATGATCACCGGAAGAGAAATGAAGCTTCCTCAAGATCTTATTTTCGGAAAATTGCCTACCTGTGAAGAAGAACCTTCATCCCTGACGTACCTAGAAAGCTTAAGAGAAAAACTGGAAAAAGTCCACGAATTTGCTCGTAAAAGTTTGAAGCTTCAAAGTGATAAAGCCAAGTCCAGGTTCGATGTGCAAGCTACAGGGACAACTTTCGAAAGAGGTGATCCAGTATGGCTATACAATCCCACACGCAAGAAAGGACTTTGTCCGAAACTTCAACGAAACTGGGAAGGCCCGTACACCGTCTTAAAGAAAATAAATGATCTAGTCTAGTCTAGTTTTCAGCGAGAAGTAAACCCAAGGTAGTTCACATTGAGAGATTAGCCCCATATCATGGAACTGATCCACCCTGTTGGCTTCAACCAGACCCTGATGGACCAGTTATTCGAGGCGAATAACTATAAAGGAGGGAGCAGTGTTATGACAGTTCCGTAGATTGTTCCTACATAGAAAGAGTCCCTCGACGTGAAAGAAGAAGTAGTCACGTACGAGAATGTTCTGGATGTCATGGAATAACCCAGAAATGTCTGGTGACGTCTAGAACGTCAGAAAACTATATAAACATTGTGTTTGACATTTGATAGTTCAGTTGTAATTCAGATTTAGTAGTTGACAGTTGTCAGTTTGTTAAAGTTTATATTGTATTTGAGTTTGAATAAAGTTACTTTGAAAAAGTTGTAACAGTATATTTGAACTATTTGAATATGAATAATCTTACGTCTAAGAAAGTATAATGACGAATGTGGAATGTGGATTCCCTTACTATGTTTTGATTGTATAAGTATATTTGAAAGTGCCGAGTCAGCGGCGACCCTGAAAGGTGTTTATAGTAAACACCGACCGTGACTGTATGTATAACTACTCCCCACAATCTAGGTCAATAATATTTATGTAACGAAAGATATTTGTTTATGATAACATTTAAATAATTGAAAGAAATTAACGTAGATAATTAAAGGGTGTTTTAAAAGATATCTAATAAGTACAGATGAATTCTTGTACATCCTACTGGAAGATTAGCTCGATGGGCAGTAAGGTTGCATCAATATGGCTTTAAGATTGTGCATCGTAAAGGAAAAGAACATGTTGTCCCGGATTTGTTATCTCGGTCAGTTCCTGTGCTTGATATGGTTGAAGAGGTTGTACCGCCTCCCAGTGGTGATAGCTGGTATGATAAACTTTGTAGAAAAATCGAGTCTAATCCCTTGAAGTATCCTCAGTGGAGAATGTCTGGTGGCAAGCTGTATAAATATATCCGTCCCAGTCATGGATTTTTGGTCGAGGAAGTGGACAACTGGAAGGAGGTCGTTCCTAAGGGTCAGCGATTGGAAGTGCTGAAGTTGTGTCATGATAGCCCTTTAGCAGGTCATATGGGGATCCTGAAAACTTATAAGCGTATTAACGAGAAGTATTTTTGGCCGAAATTGCGGAGTGATGTGTCTCGTTACGTTGGACGTTGCTCACTTTGTGCCATGCATAAGGTGGAACAAGGTAAGCCCAAGGGCTTTATGACTCCTCAACCTAAGGCTACTCAACCATGGGAGATAGTAGCAACCGATCTTATGGGACCTTTTCCAAGATCAACCCAAGGCTATAAGTTTATCTTAGTTGTAATGGACGTGTTTAGTAAATTTTCTTTGGTATTTCCGTTGCGATCCTCAAAAGCCGTGCATGTCGTTAAGAAAATAGAAGAAGAAGTTTTCCTCGTATTTGGAGTTCCACGTCTGTTACTATGTGATAATGGTGTCCAGTATACTTCGGGTATTTTCAAGAAATTGATGGAAACTTATGGTGTCTCAGTTCGTTATAATGCGTTGTATCATCCGCAGTGCAATCCATCTGAACGATATAACCGAACCCTTAAAACAATGATGGCAACTTATATAGCTGACAACCATAGGAAGTGGGATGAAAATTTGGCCAAACTAGCATGTGCTACCCGCACTGCATACCACGAGGCGACTGGTCAAGATCCCTACTTCATAAATTTTGGTCGGAAGATGGTAGTGGATGGACGAGATTTTTCCCGGAAGGACAAACTCGGAGACGCGGAGGACGAAATAGCTAGAGTGGGATATGACCGATCACGTGGACTCCAGGAGTTGTTTGCTGATGTTAGAAAACGTTTAGATAAAGCTTCGGCTAAGTGTGAGAAGACTTATAATCTACGGAGACGTCCAGAGAAATTTCAGTCCCATCAGTTAGTGTAGCGGAGAAATTTTGTGTTGTCAGATGCCGCTAATTATTTCACGAAAAAGTTAGCTCCTAGAAGGGTAGGACCTTACTTCGTGAAGAAGAAAGTTTCCACCTGAACATATAGTTTAGAGGATGAAAATGGCAAGGATCAAGGTATTTGGAATGTTAAGGATTTAAGGGTTAGTAACCCGACCGATGATCCCGATAGGATTTAGATCGGAGTAGAACGGACTAGCAAAAGTTTTGTCTGGTCTAAGTAGACTTATAAAGTTAGTGTTCTGAAGTAGGTTGTATTTTTTTTGTTGTGTCCGTGAAGGATGACTAAGTATTGGCTGTGATCGGTTGTTTGAATGTATTGGATTGGTCAACCGATTCGTTTTTTTAGGTGTTAGGTAGCCAATACGAAGTTGTAGGGTAGTAGTAGCCGTAATTTCTTTTGATTTATGGGTTTGAATGTCATTTAGGTTTGGTCAGAAATATGTTGTCTTCGAGACTATGGCGTTGAGATTTGTTTGAATGTTAGTAAGCCATTCTATTAAATTAGGATTTTCTCGAAGCCACATAATTGTGTTTTGGTGAATCTTGTTTGATAATAGCTTAGCTTTTGGATGATTCACTAAATTTCGTTGTATACGGATTTAAATTCTGAAAGACCTATTTCATTTTTATCTTAATGAACAATTGGGATTAGACTACTGTTTCGATAGATGTTTCTCGCAGTATCAGTAAGAGTGGAATGGTGGAGAATTTCTTATGGACTTATGTTAGTACGAGTGAAGTGAAGTACTAGCGATGACCCAGAGCTAAGATGACGCGAATAAGGCTAATATCCAGTAACCGACCTAAACAGTGTTATCAGATTGACGTTGGAATTTGAAACTGTTCTACTTGATCCCATACGATGAGAGATGACTGTTGTGTGGAAGTGGAGTAAGTGTAAGTAAGTTGCTCTGTTGTGCTTGTGGTTTGAGATTGGTATGTTTTGGCTGTTCAAGTACTTGCGCGTGGTGAGGATGGTGTGGATGATGACTGTGCTGTGGACTTCTCTTGGAGGTTAGGTAGTGTGTCGCTAGCGCGAGGGAAAATTTTCTTCGTCTAGTTTTTCCTCGTAAATTTTCCTCTGGGAAAGGGGGGTGCTGTTACGTTCCAAATTTGAAGTAGGAAGTCCCACCTCTATTTTCATAAGTTTAAACATTTCTTGATATGTAAAATCGGTTGCCTATAATATATGTTAATCAAGGTAGCGAAAATTAAAACTTAGTAATTTTTACATAGGGATAATGCCTATCAAATTTTTTGAAGTTAAGGGAAAATGTCCACTTTTGTGAAGAAACTAATTTAGATCGTTCTTCCTAGAAATATCTTGGAATATTTAGGATCACAAAATTTAAATGTTTGAATTTCGGTATTATTCGGTGACCTCCGTGTGTCAAGTTTGTCAAACGTTCGGGAACACAACGGAGAAGAACGCGATTTTGGGTTTGAACGTCGTGCCTAAAAGTTCGTGCTAGTTAAAAACGGCATTTTGTTTTTTCTGCCGCTGTTCCATGTGGGATCGGGACTAGTACGAACCGTGTGGATATTCAAGGGGATTTGCTGCCTTCGTGGAAGAGTATTTTTTTTAAATATCCACCATTTCGTTAAAAGCGGATTTAGAGTGCACGCACGTGTCTACCCCGAAGTCGCATTTAAATCAAGAAACTAGCCTTTAATCACGAGTCCAATTTGGAATATTTTAAACCCCTAACCTGGCTAAAAAGGGTGAGTGTTAGAACATTTCGTTTTTTTTAATTAATTAAAAAGTTGTAGTTATTTTTTTATCCCATCTCTAGAAAGCTAGTCATATTTTCATAAGTTGCTATACATTCAAAGTTGTTGCAAAGTTTTTTTTACTTTTACAAGTCTTTATCTTAATTATCGTCAAAATGCAGATAAACAATTTGTTAAAATCTATATCTTTATTTCCAAATAATTATTTTAAACACGTATGGTAATTAGTGTTTTCTTTCTTCAGGGTTCTTCTTGTTTCTGTCTGGCTGTAATTTTCAACTTGTCCAACATTGTCATACAAGTCTATGTACATCGGTACATCGTATTTTTGGAGTTCTGATCTACCTAATTAAGTCGCAGTGGGTTTACGAATGGTACTTTTGGAGTTTGGAGTGGAGACACACTGTCCTATAACGAGGAGGCCACGCGGTGAAGTATATATTTGATTGAATATTCGAGGTATGGATCGATAATTAGTTTTCGACGGAAAATTTAAGCGCCGCGCCGTCTAATTTGTTTATGTTATACGATAGTTTTTTTAAAGATTATTTGCGGTTTGTTTTTATTTTAATATTTACAAAATACTTTACACAGTTTTTAAAGATTATTTGCAGTTTGGTTTATTCGTTTAATATTTACACATACCTAGTATAATTTTGTAAACTGCGTCTAAGGGGGGTTAAATATTTGAAATAGATTTATTTTTTTATATTATTGTCTGCGCACGCACTTGAGCTCTCGGGTGTCCTATTTGGGTTAATTATTTTTTTTGTTGGTATTGAACCACACACCCCTTAGCGTCCGGTACTTTTTTACACACCTTTTACCGTGCAATTAAATAGAAATAACATATGCATTTTTGTTAGGCAAGTAGAAGCCGCATTTTTATATTCTTTTTTTATTAAACCTATCGTAAAGTTAAATAAAATAATTGTAATATGTAATTGTTTTCAAATATCTTGGGAATATATTTATTAAAATTGAATAATTGCTAATCTCAGACAGTTTCATTTATTTTTTATTTATTCAGGTTGTATACTATACTTAGTATTTTGGTAGTAAACCTATGGGTAAGTTGGTGGTTTATTAAATAGTAACGTAGGGAAGGCTGTGGGCCAATTTACCTGGCGCCCCTTATATAACTTCAGATTATTTTTATTTTGTGGACCGCACGACCATCTCCACTGTTTTGTCTAGCCGCGAGCCATTCCCAGACTGTCACCGTATAGTAATTTTCTCTCGGGGTGTACGTCTGATTTATATGTGGTACATTTTGTAACTTTTTTTTATATAGATTCAGTTCTGTACGCCACAGTCATTCCGAAGAACCTCCTCGAAAGCATAAAAAGGCTGGGTCTAAATGAACATCTTTCCAAGACCATGCAGAAAGCTGTACTACTCGCAACGGCCAGATGTGTACGAAAATTTTTGGGAGATACACCTGCATACCAAGTCACCTAGGGCTCGATAACACGGAAAGAGTCCCACCAGAGCTCAATCCTTTTGATACCGTAGGTATCTGGGATGAGTCAATTTTCCCCTTAGAGGGAGTGTGAGCCGTATGGCTAAATCTGGATTGAAAAATATTAAAAATATCACTAAAAGATTTTTAAACTGAAAACTTATTGGTCCACTTCCCTGGTGACACCTCCAAGGCTTCTACAATATGCAAGCCAAATGGATGCTGCAGTGAAGACTAAAGGGAAGGAATTCTACACTATGCAATTCACAACCCCCGTCTGCAGCTTTGTAAAGTTCCAACGGAAAATGGACCTAGTTACTCTATAGGAGTAATACTAATATAAAATAAAAATGTATACCATTTTTATTCAGTTGCAATGTGAAGGCAAAACAATCTTATTTTTCACTTAGAATACGGAGCGCAGTACAGCACTCTGAATTCACGATTTTCGACTCTTATTGGAGTCATCATCGGAGAGGCGTAGTCCTGCTGCTCCATACTCGAAATGATCAACCATGAGAGTTTATCCCCACACTGCAACTGACGTGAATGGATTAGGTGACTAGCGTCATCTGGCAGTTGAAAGGTAAAGTTTTCAATCCTAATAATAACATTAATAATATCGAAAAATATACATGTACGATGCAGAAAGCAGTACTACTCGCAACGGCCAGATGTGTACGAAAATTTTTGGGAGATACACCTGCATACCAAGTCACCTAGGTCTCAATAACACGGAAAGAGTCCCACCAGAGATCAATCCTTTTGATACCGTAGGTATCTGGGATGAGTCAATTTTCCCCTTAGAGGGAGTGTGAGCTGTATGGCTAAATCTCGAAAAATATTAAAAATATTACTAAAAGATTTTTAAATTGAAAACTTATTGGTCCACTTCCCTGGTGACACCTCCAAGGCTTCTACAATATGCAAGCCAAATGGATGCTTCAGTGAAGACTAAAGAGAAGGAATTCTACACTATGCAATTCACAACCCCCGTTGCAATGCGAAGGCAAAACAATCTTATTTTTCACTTAGAATACGGAGCGCAGTACAGCACTCTGAATCGACGATTTTCGACTCTTATTGGAGTCATAGACGGGGAGTATAGACGGAGGTTGTGAATTGCATAGTGTAGAATTCCTTTCCTTTTGTCTTCACTGCAGCATCCATTTGGCTTGCATATTGTAGAAGCATCGGAGGTGTCACCAGGGAAGTGGACCAATAAGTTTTCAATTTAAAAATCTTTTAGTAATATTTTTAATATTTTTCGATATTAATGTTATTATTAGGATTGAAAACTTTACCTTTCAATTGCCAGATGACGCTAGTCACCTAATCCATTGACGTCAGTTGCAGTGTGGGGATAAACTCTCATGGTTGATCACTTCGAGTATGGAGCAGCAGGACTACGCCTCTCCGATGATGACTCCAATAAGAGTCGAAAATCGTCGATTCAGAGTGCTGTACTGCGCTCCGTATTCTAAGTGAAAAATAAGATTGTTTTGCCTTCGCATTGCAACTGAATAAAAATGGTATACATTTTTATTTTTATTTTATATTATATTATATTTATTATTTATTTAAATATTATTTAATATTTATTTTATTATTATTATTTATGCATATTATTACCTGTAAATAATATTTCTTCTGATTGTTAATTGTAAAGGATAGAAAAATTACCATTTATTTTCTTTTCTTTTAGATTCAGCTGAGAGAAGTGGTCTACAAAAAACCAGGAAGGAAACGGAATATGTGGCTACGAAAGGCAAAAGAAAGGTTTACAAAGCAAATGTGACAGATTTTTTATAATATTTAGGAATATCAGTAAATTACATTAAAAAAATGTATGAAAAGATTTTTTGAAATAAAAATGTTTATATTTATCGAGGATGTATTATTTGGTATGGCCACATATCGTCAGTGATGTGACAATACCTCCTATCTGTTTTTTCATGAGTTTTGTAAGAGAGACTAAAAACTTTTCATATATTTTTTGACTTGTTTTGTAGTAAATTCAACTATCTATTTCCTACAAAACAGGTCAAAAGTTACGTATGAAAACAGAAGGTGACCTTAAAAAATGTTTTTCGGCTCCTACAAAACTCATGAAAAAACATATAGGAAGTATTGTCACATCACTGACGATATATTTCTGGTATATCCAGAGAATGTCTAAAAAATATACTTTGAATGTCCTAAGAACATTCATGGAATGTTCCAATAAAACATTCAGGGTATCTGGTATATCCAATGTTTAAAAAATATACTTTGAATGTCGTAAGAACATTCGTGGACATTCACGGAATGTCCCAATAAAACATTCAGGGATGTTTAAAATGCTGACAGAGGACTTTCCTGGGACCTTCAGGGGATATTCTTGCGCTTTTGAGGACATTCCAGGAATGTTTTCAATGTCCTGTGTGTACATTCTAGGAACATTCATGGAATGTTTGGTGTTATTAGGGTAAATACAGTGGGTGCCAAGACATGCATTATTCGTATATTATTATTAGACATGGTTATTTTGAAATAGTGTGTTAGATCAGTAATGTAATTGGTGGCGTTTGTTTCGACATCGTAGATGATATGTAAATATAATGTTATCTGAGTTTTATTCAATAAATGACCAAAGTACCAACCCTTTAACTTATTCGTTACGGGCTAGACCTTTTGTTTCATGTCTTTCACCAAACACCCTACACGCCCGCTCATCAAAATATTTAATATAACGCTCATTTGGTCTGTGAAACTTCTTCAAACTATATTTCTGATAAACTTCCATATTTGGACATTGTGCTATTTGGAGCACATATAAGTAATGGTATATCTCAGGCTTCCGGTTACTAATCTTGGCTTTATTTAAAAGTGTCCAGGTTGTTATGAAATCTATTTTTTTAAGACTGACCCAAAAATATACACTTTCTGGATAAATTTTTTCCCAGAAAATAACGTATTGTCGGCCAGGACAGGAAAATGGAAGGTAAGGACCGCCAAAAGCTTTACCCGATCGCTATTTTTTATGTTTCCAATCGCTGTTTGATAATACAGTCTGCTTTGATTTCGTTACTATGATAACAATGTTCAGTTCCGTGAACAAAGGAGTGAAAAGTGACAACGCCGCGAAACAAACTTGTAACGTTTTTCGACCGTCTGAACGAAGACGAAGAGAGAACAATTCAGACTCTTGGTGCGGTAGCATCTAACATATAATTTTGTAACAACTTTTGTAATTGTTGTTGTAATAAGTAATAAAAATACAGTCCGCTTAATGAATTCTTTATAACACTAAGAAGAGATGAGAGATAATAACAGAGTATTTATATACTCAACAAACAACGTTGTGATTTATTATGAAGTGACAGTTGATTTTTAATTTGTTGTTTACCAAACTTGTTTCGCATATCAGGCATATCTCTCCTTCAGATACTTAACACTCGCAACATAGATATTAAAAAATAATGAATTTATTCAGTTTATGGAGTTACTGTTATATCCAGCTGCTAGTGTTAATGTGTTAGTCTCTTAATTACATAAAATAATAAAAAAAATAAGTTTGCATAAAATAATCGGTCTTAATAATATTTTACGTCACCCTCTTCTATGACGCTACAGCCCAAGTAGTGCCCTGGCTTCCCCCAGCATCATCCTCTAAGTATCTCTGTCCCTGGCTGCTCTCCTCCAGTTATCCATCCTCAATATCTCTTTAGCATCGGTTCTCACTTCGTCTATCCACCTCTTTTTTGGTCTTCCTAAGCGTTCTACTAGGTGTTCTGTCATTGTCCATTCTTATGAGGTGACCTGTCCAGCGAAATCTTTGTATTTTTGCATAATTTGCTATAGAGAGTCCTTTGTAATATTGGTATAACTCGTGGTTGAACCTTATTCTTCATATACCATTGTTGCAAATAGGTCCCAATATCCTCCTTAATATCTTTCTTTCAAAAGTATTAATAAAGTTTATTGTCTTTTCTGTTTTGATTCATGTTTCTATGCCATGTTGTACCATATTCTACGCCTTTGTTATTGGCCGTATGATGGTTTTATATATTTTAAACTTTACTTCCCTATGGATGTCTTTGGATCCAAACACCTGCGACAGAGAGAAGTATGCTTTGTTAACAAGCATTATCCGTTTCCGCATTTTCTCCTCCTCGGTGCAATATTAGCGTCATCTATTGTCAACTTCTGCAAATTTCGTTGTTTCCTTGCTTGTATTAGGGCTTAGTTTTATCAACGTTGACGGCTAACCCCATTTCTTTCGCATTTTCTTCAAGCTCCACATAAAGTTCTTTGGTGTCTATTGTGGTTCTTCCCACCAAGTTTATATCACACGACCGAAATTAGTGTTGTTCAATTCTCCCTAAGCTGCCAGAACACTTGGAGATGTAGTTTCAAACATTTAAGGAGGGAGGCTAAAGCATAAAAAGTTAACAAGCCTAGGGTAAAGGCTAAGCTTAAAATTAGGCTAATAAGCCTGTAAGAAAACTTACAGAATATAATTTAAATTAGTTGTTTTTAAAGCTAAACAATTGATTTCGTAACTAAAAAAACAGCATGTGTTTGAAATATCCTAAACTTATACTACATTACCGAAGACATTTACCTGTGGATTTGTCCATTACTGTGAAAATATTCTAGGCCTTTCAATACTTCTCTAAGAACGGTGGCAATGGTCGCTTCGTCAAATACTCCGTGTTTACAATTGGATGCCCTCATTTTATGTTTTATTATGTCCAATAAACTACCTCCTGCAATTAAAAAAAATATATTAAATTAACATAGTAGTTTTTATTTAACGTTACGTAGGATTACAAAAAAAAATGCTTTCATAAAACAATAAGTTAAATTGACACATCTATTTAATGGGAAGAAACTACAATTTTAATTCAAAATACGTTGTATTTGACTTTTATTCATACATATATATATATATATATATATATATATATATATATATATATATATATATATATATATATATATAACAGGTATATAATCTTTGCTGAACAGTTAGGAAACAAGGTTGAAATATTGGGTTAGACATTTTGTAAAATGCCAATTAGACATACATAATTTTTTAAAAAATATTTTAGCTTTTATCGCTTTATACTCAGATTTTTATAAGTTTTTATATAGTTTTTACTTTAATTTATATTATTTACTATTTACCAAGACAAAATTTCATTGTTATGTCAGTATTTAACAACTAGGCTCTACATCCTCAAATAATTTTCCTGAAGATGATAATAAACATTATCGAAAGCTTGGAATTATTATAAAGAGTTTTCTTTGAGATTGCTGCTACCCCAATATTTCAACCTTGTTTTATATATATATCTATATATATCTATATATATATATATATATATATATATATATTATATATATATATATATATATATATATATATATATATATATACAGGGTGGTTCATCTTATTCGCCTCGGTCTCTGTACGGAAAACCACTTGATATTTTAAAAAAATTTCTTCACAGAAATATACAGGGCCTTTAATACTACAACCTAAAAATAATGTGAATTATACAGGGTGTTCCAAAAAAGAGTGGTATATCAAAGTTATATTTTTTCTTATGGAATGCCCTATATCTGATGACATTATTGAATTGACCTTAAAAAATAAGCTATACTTTCATAAGGGTTCCCTATACCTAAATACAGGGTGTTTTGATTTATTTCGATTTTTATAAAAATGTAAGGTTTTAGAAAAAAATAAATATCTACGAATCTAAGAAGCAGTAACAAACTATTTCTTGGATCTTAGTAATAGACTATTTAGCATACTTAAACAGATGCTTATTGCAACAAAATTTCTTACAGGGTGGTCAAAATATGAGATTGTTCTATTAACAAATTCAAGCTGTAATAACTTACTTATTTTAAATGGAACACCCTGTATCTTACTAGTCTATCGCGTAGAAAATTTGCTTAGCTTTCAATTTGTATTAGGGTTTCCTATACCTATCTTTTTACAGGGTGGTCAAAATATTAGATTGTTCTATTAACAAATTCAAGCTGTAATAACTTACTTATTTTAAATGGAACACCCTGTAGCTTACTAGTCTATCGAGTAGAAAGTTTACTTAGCTTTCAATTCTTATTAGGGTTTCCTATACCTATCTCCCTTCATTTTTTAAATATTTAAAGATTTCCTAATTTGTAAGCTTTAAAAATTAGAATTACATAAGTACCTATTTCGTGTTTATGTACAACACACCACCAACACCGGCAATATACTTAGACAAGATACTGTCATTAATAATAAAATGTTCATTGTTATCATGTAATCACACATAGTGTTGTATTATTTTAGTTGATTTTGGCCTACATTTGAAATTGAATAATATGTTTATTTTAAACTGTATACCCTATATTAGATGCCGTATTCTGGAAGATATTTAAATTATATTTCATTCCGTATAAGTATTTTCCATATCTTAACCCAACGGTTATTAAGTAAATTTAAGAACGCCACTTTTTGTTTGAATTTTTAAATCGCAATTACAAACAATTAAATGCAATGGCTACTTTGACGAAAACGAGATTATTGTACAAAAATATGTAAAAATGGGTATTTACAGAATAACATGGGAATTTATATTTACAGAATAACATGTGTATTGAGAATGTTACATGGAATTGAAGAGATTTTAAATATATTCCATTATAAAGAATAGAATATCGAGTATGTCATTTAAAATAAGAACACTCTGTGTGATTAAATGATAAAAATGTGAATTTTATTAATGAAACTATCTTGCCTAAGATATCTAAGTATATTGCCGGTGTTGGGGATGTGTTGTACATAACCACGACATAGGTACTTAATTCTAATTTTTAAAGCTTACAAATTAGGAAATCTTTAAATATTTAAAAAATGAAGCTAGATAGGTATAGGAAACCCTAATAAGAATTGAAAGCTAAGTAAATTTTCTACTCGATAGACTAGTAAGCTACAGGGTGTTCCATTTAAAATAAGTAAGTTATTACAGCTTGAATTTGTTAATAGAACAATCTAATATTTTGACCACCCTGTAAAAAGATAGGTATAGGAAACCCTAATAAGAATTGAAAGCTAAGTAAATTTTCTACGCGATAGACTAGTAAGATACAGGGTGTTCCATTTAAAATAAATAAGTTATTACAGCTTGAATTTGTTAATAGAACAATCTCATATTTTGACCACCCTGTAAAAAATTTTGTTGCAATAAGCATCTGTTTAAGTATGCTAAATAGTCTATTATTAAGATCCAAGAAATAATTTGTTACTGCTTCTTAGATTCGTAGATATTTATTTTTTTCTAAAACCTTACATTTCTATAAAAATCGAAATAAATCAAAACACCCTGTATTTAGGTATAGGGAACCCTTATGAAAGTATAGCTTATTTTTTAAGGTCAATTCAATAATGTCATCAGATATAGGGCATTCCATAAGAAAAAATATAACTTTGATATACCACTCTTTTTTGGAACACCCTGTATAATTCACATTATTTTTAGGTTGTAGTATTAAAGGCCCTGTATATTTCTGTGAAGAAATTTTTTTAAAATATCAAGTGGTTTTCCGTACAGAGACCGAGGCGAATAAGATGAACCACCCTGTATATATATATATATATATATATATATATATTGATGCACGTTAAGTTGTGACTTCCGGTATACAGACTTCCAGCGGTGTTGTCATATTTTGGAAGTCACAACGACTCGTCTGCTAGATTTACCTCCTATTTTGAGCGTAATGTGTGATCTTTTGAAACTTTTACTGTGAATACAGTTGTCTGTGTTTTAAAGTTGTCTATTTAAATTAAAATATTGATATTCTTTTGATTATACAGGTATACAAAAAAATACATTTCGGACTATTTGACGAAACCATATGACTAGGGGGGTTTTTGGGGTCGCTGGTTACGAATCCGGGGTTCGCTAACCTCTATCACGTCAGGTAAAGGTTATTTCAAGGACAAATCAAGATAAATCGACAGTCGCTCTGAAAAAGTATGTTAGGAGGGTTTTGGGGTCGCTTATAACGAATCCCGGATCCGCTGACCTCTATCACGTGTAGCTGAAGGTCATTTCGAGGTCAAATCAAGATAAATCAACACAATCGCTGTGAAAAAGTATATTAGGGTGTTTTTGGGGTCCCTGATCACAAAACTGGGGCCCGTTGAGCTCAACCACGTCAGGTAAAGGCCATTTCAAGGTCAAATCAATTTTGTTAACTCCTCCTGATTTGAACTTGAAATGACCTTTACATGACGTAGTAGAGCTCAACGGACCGCAGTTTTCATGATCAGCGACCCCAAAACTCCCTATACTTTCAGAGCAATTGTGTCAATTTATGTTGATTTGACCTTAAAATGACGTTGAACTAGACGAGATAGAGGTCAGCGGACTCCGGATTCATCTTCAGCGACCCCAAGAACCCCCTAATATACTTTTTCAGAGCGACTGTCGATTTATCTTGATTTGACCTTGAAATGACCTTTACCTGACGCGATAGAGGTGAGCAGACCCCGGATTTGTGATCAGCCACTCCAAAAACCCCCTTGTCATATGGTTTCGTCAAATTGTCCGAAATTTAGTTTTTTTTGTAAACCTGTGTTATTTATGATAATATGATTGATATTTATTTTAACAAAAATACTAATATATTATTATTGCTGTAAAATGGATTTATTGGAATTAATTAAAAAAGTGTTAATAGTAAGTCATTTATTTATGAAAATTATATCAAAAATGTTAATAAATAAATTTGAACTTATAGAAAATTTTAATATTTTAGATTTTATTACAGGCACCGTCCTTTTAATTTTTGATGTACCAATAATAATATGTAATAAAAAATTAAATGGCTAAACCCTCCAGGTGGGGATTACCCGCTAAAAAGCTATCTAGATCCATCTTTTTCGAGCAGATTTTTCCCAATCTGCTACTCGATACTATTGACTATGCTTCTCCATTTCTTTCTATCCTCTTTTGTTTTTCTGCTAGTCTCTAATTCCTGCCCTATATAAATCTTCCTTTAATTCCTGTAACCATTTATTCTAGTTCCTCCGCGTCTCCTTCTAACTCCGGGTCTCCATTGTAAAATTGAGTTTATAGTTGTTGCGCTACCTGCTCTCCATATATGCCCCAACAATTGTAAAATTGAGTTTATAGTTGTTGCGCTACCTGCTCTCCATATATGCCCCAACAATCCAACTCTGTGCCCAAATCTGAAAATCTGGAATAATATCTACCCGGGTCGAAACATTTTTTTTTTAATATATGAAAATAGTTATTTATGAAACGGAGTGAGTGCTATACATCGCGTAAGTTCGCAAAAAGTACTTCACGCACAATTTCATAAAATATTTTATCTACGATAAACAAATAAAAATACTGTAACTCTTCGTCACTGGAATTCATTTCTATTCTACAATTCTTAGAACTGTGACATATAAAAATTCTAATTTCTTTCAAACCACAAAACTGTCAAATTTTTTTTTTGTAATTTATTGCTCATTATGTCATCACCTCTCTTGTGCTCTGCACAAGAGATCTAAGGTTAGAGCTAAGAATAAGGTTGGCTAGGTGCTACGTTTTCTCGACTCTGTTTTACGGAATGGAAGCTTGGACCTTGAATGCGGCATCAATGAAAAAACTGGAATCATTCGAGATGTGGGTATATAGAAGAATTCTAAAAATATCATGGACAGAACACGTCACAAACAAAGAGGTTCTGAGAAAGGTGAATAAAGAAATGGAAGTCTTAAATACAATTAAAACCAGAAAATTGGAATATCTCGGACATATTACACGTGGAGAGAGATACAACTTGCTCCAACTCATTATGCAGGGAAAGATTCAAGGAAAAAGAAGCATAGGGAGACGCAGAATATCGTGGTTGCGCAACCTGAGAGAATGGTACGGATGTACATCAAACGAACTTTTCAGAGCAGCCGTCTCCAAGGTCCGAATAGCTATGATGATTGCCGACCTCCTTCGCGGAGATGGCACTTGAAGAAAAAGAAGATGTCATCACCATGAAACGCGAAAGTTAAGAAAGAATATTTAATTATATGAAAGTGTGTCAAAAACAGTGAGAAAAAGTAAATCCCATTTAAAATACATTGTTACTTCATGCTTACTTTAAAGCACTGCTATATATAATGACAGTTTTCACAAACTAAAAATTTATATATTATAATATGACATAGAGTAGATAAAAGTCATTTATTAATTATTAATTGATTATAGTCAGAAGAAAATTAGATCATTCACCCCTTGTTTTTTATAATTGTTAACATACTAAATTACATATCCAATAATTATTGCTATCCATTAAATATATCGATGCAGATCGGCCTTATATCGGATCCTCTTCTATTAGTCCGTTCGCTGACGGTAAAATATTGCAAAACCCATAAATTTTAAAAAACCACTTAAGATTGACATGAAATTTGGCATACACATAGGTAACATATCAAAGAAGAAAATTGATATTGTGCCGATGTTTTCTTTTGCCAAGCAGACATTCCGTTAACATTTTTAGTCACAACATAATATCAATGTTAAAGTATTATTAGAGCAACGCGTTATGGTGTCATATTTCTTTTAATGACCGACACACAAAATATTTTAATGACGGATCCCACACTAGAACCAGATTTTTATTACCTACTGCTGATAAGGTAAAGAGTTATTAAATATCACTCGTTGTCATCTCTGTGTTAATTTGAAATAATAAAATATAAATATTGTAGTTTTGTATTCTAAAATATTTGGAAAAAATATCTATGTATTTTTTTTTTCATTTAGGTACACATCATTTTAAGGGATTGTCCGGAAGAGTACAGGCTCAGTATATCGGCAAATGAATTTTGTTTTAAATACCGTCCGTATAGAGGAGGTGCTCGTTGGGGATAGGCGCAAAATCTTAGTCCAGTGCTAATTAAATGCATTAATTTTTTTCGAATTCTGAGAAAACTAATAAGTATTTTTGAAAAATTTAAACGCAGAATGGAAGCTTACATTATTACCGAGGGCAGAAAGTCCCTGAAAACTTATATAATGTTTATTTTAATAACTTATATACCTAATATATGTTTATTTTAATAAAGATAATGGGATGAAAAAACAAGAGAAAAGTTAGTGTGATTTTTAATTTCGAATATTTCATTCAAAAGAAACTTTTTTTTATTCTAAGGGACTTTCGGTCCCCCGTAATAATGTTATCTTTCATTCAGGGTGTATGTTTTAAAAAATATTTATTAGTTTTCTCAGGATTCGAAAAAAATAAATGTATTTAAATAGCATTGGACAGAGATTTTGCGCCTACCCCCTTAAGAGAGAGTTTACTGCATTTTATATTATTACTAGAATTTATTACTTTAAACTTTTTATCGCTCTTGATTCATTTTATCGTGTATTTAATTCCATTCAATTGTAATTGTACATTCAATTTTTTTGTAATTTTTACACGTTTTATTACTTTCGAAATAACAATAACTATAAAATCGATTTTTCAGCCTACTTGGGTCAAAAAAATACACAATTTTCGGAAATTTCGTTAAATGAGAACATTTACCTACATTTCTTGTATTTAAGCTTTTAATAAGATTTTTAAAAATAATTTAGATTATTTAATAGATACATTCACCGGCACGAAAAACGGGCACCCCAAAAAATGGGTCATTTTTGATGGCTCGTATCTCCTAAACCTATTCTCCGATTTAAGTATTTCTTTAATATGTTATAGCCTTATTCTTTAACTATATCGCTGTAATAATATTGTTTCTAGACAGGTAAATTATCATTGTATACTGGGCGTACCAATCAAACTGGTTTTTTTTTTCAATTTTCACAACACTCTGTGGAATATTCTAGCCTTTATACAATATTGAAATTAAAACCCAACTATAGCCCCAGGTTTTCTTAATGTTCTGTTTGTTATTCATTCGCTTATGTTGGATAATAAAAAAGTTAGGGACTTTAACAATTAAACATGTTCTTTATCAATACATGGTGTTTCTAAATAAGTGCGACAAACTTTAAGGGGTAATTCTGCATGCAAAAATAATGATCGTTTACTTGATAAAGCTATGTCCGCAAATGCTTGCAAATATAAAATTATTTTGCCACACGATCATTATTTTTTCATGCAGAAATTACCCCTTAAAATTTGTCGCACTTATATTTAGAAACACCTGTATCGATAAAGAACATGGCTAGTTGTTAAAGTCCTTAACTTTTTTATTATCCAACGTAAGCGAATGAATAAAAAAACAGAATGTTGATAAAACCTGGAGCTATAGTTAGGCTTTAATTTAAATATTTTATAAAGGCTAGAATATTCCACAGGGTGTTGTGAAAATTGAGAAAAAAACCCAGTTTGATTGGTACACCCGGTATACAATGAAAATTTACCTGTCTATCAACAATGTTATCATAGCTATATTGTTAAATAATAAGGCTATAACATATTAAAAACATTACTTAAATCGGACCAAAGGTTTGGGAGATACGAGACATCAAAAATTACCCATTTTTTTAGGGTGCCCGTTTTTCGTGCCGGTGAGTGTAGATTAAATTAGAAGTTCATTGTAAAAAAGGAAGTAAACAAAAACACGAGAAAAATGAATTTATATAAGTAAATAGGTAAGTAAATATTATAGATAAAAATAAGTACAGAAAATATATAATTATAGAGATATATAATCACTTATTGTACCTTCATTTAAGGCTAACTTTAAAAGTAAAGCAGATCTGCTATTATTCATGTTTAAAAACAAAAGGCACACAAAACACTAAGTACGATTAGGACCGCGAATCTACAACACATAAATGTCTGGAAACCGTTACACAGGGTTGCCAAAAAACGGAAGTCACACCGAGCGGTGTGGTATACGGAAGACGCTACGCGTTGTGTACATAACCTGTATAGTAGCACGGGAGCGACACTAGCGCTGGTGATATACCGTCGAACTAAAATCTGATCTTATGAGTATGTTAGATACGATATGACTTCCAGCGAAATTTTTAATATAAGCCTTCTGATACCATCTAGTAGCCAAATTCGTAAAAATATAGGCAAAACGTTGTGACTTCCGAAATCGGAAGTCATAACGGTATATATGAAGTAACAACGTATTACGAGAATCTACTTTGGAAGTCACATGGATACATGTATCAATATATATATATATATATATATATATATATATATATATATATATATATATATATATATATATTGATACATGTATATATATATATATATATATATATATATATACAATATATATATATATATATATATATATATATATATATATATATATATATATATATATATATATATTGATACATGTATCCATGTGACTTCCAAAGTAGATTCTCGTAATACGTTGTTACTTCATATATACCGTTATGACTTCCGATTTCGGAAGTCACAACGTTTTGCCTATATTTTTACGAATTTGGCTACTAGATGGTATCAGAAGGCTTATATTAAAAATTTCGCTAGAAGTCATATCGTATCTAACATACTCATAAGATCAGATTTTAGTTCGACGGTATATCACCAGCGCTAGTGTCCCTCCCGTGCTCCTATACAGGTTATGTACACAACGCGTAGCGTCTTCCGTATACCACACCGCTCGGTGTGACTTCCGTTTTTTGGCAACCCTGTGTAACGGTTTCCAGACATTTATCTGTAGTAGATTCGCGGTCCTAATCGTACTTAGTGTTTTGTGTGCCTTTTGTTTTTAAACATGAATAATAGCAGATCTGCTTTACTTTTAAAGTTAGCCTTAAATGAAGGTACAATAAGTGATTATATATCTCTATAATTATATATTTTCTGTACTTATTTCAATCTATAATATTTACTTACCTATTTACTTATATAAATTCATTTTTCTCGTGTTTTTGTTTACTTCCTTTTTTACAATGAACTTCTAATTTAATCTACACTCACCGGCACGAAAAACGGGCACCCTAAAAAAATGGGTAATTTTTGATGTCTCGTATCTCCCAAACCTTTGGTCCAATTTAAGTAATGTTTTTAATATGTTATAGCCTTATTATTTAACAATATAGCTATGATAACATTGTTGATAGACAGGTAAATTTTCATTGTATACCGGGTATACCAATCAAACTGGGTTTTTTTCTCAATTTTCACAACACCCTGTGGAATATTCTAGCCTTTATAAAATATTTAAATTAAAGCCTAACTATAGCTCCAGGTTTTATTATCATTCTGTTTTTTTATTCATTCGCTTACGTTGGATAATAAAAAAGTTAAGGACTTTAACAACTAGCCATGTTCTTTATCGATACAGGTGTTTCTAAATATAAGTGCGACAAATTTTAAGGGGTAATTTCTGCATGAAAAAATAATGATCGTGTGGCAAAATAATTTTATATTTGCAAGCATTTGCGGACATAGCTTTATCAAGTAAACGATCATTATTTTTTCATGCAGAATTACCCCTTAAAGTTTGTCGCACTTATTTAGAAACACCATGTATTGATAAAGAACATGTTTAATTGTTAAAGTCCCTAACTTTTTTATTATCCAACATAAGCGAATGAATAACAAACAGAACATTAAGAAAACCTGGGGCTATAGTTGGGTTTTAATTTCAATATTGTATAAAGGCTAGAATATTCCACAGAGTGTTGTGAAAATTGAAAAAAAGCCAGTTTGATTGGTACGCCCAGTATACAATGATAATTTACCTGTCTAGAAACAATATTATTACAGCGATATAGTTAAAGAATAAGGCTGTAACATATTAAAGAAATACTTAAATCGGAGAATAGGTTTAGGAGATACGAGCCATCAAAAATGACCCATTTTTTGGGGTGCCCGTTTGTCGTGCCGGTGAATGTATCTATTAAATAATCTAAATTATTTTTAAAAATCTTATTAAAAGCTTAAATACAAGAAATGTAGGTAAATGTTCTCATTTAACGAAATTTCCGAAAATTGTGTATTTTTTTGACCCAAGTAGGCTGAAAAATCGATTTTATAGTTATTGTTATTTCGAAAGTAATAAAACGTGTAAAAATTACAAAAAAATTGAATGTACAATTACAATTGAATGGAATTAAATACACGATAAAATGAATCAAGAGCGATAAAAAGTTTAAAGTAATAAATTCTAGTAATAATATAAAATGCAGTAAACTCTCTCTTAAGGGGGTAGGCGCAAAATCTCTGTCCAATGCTATTTAAATACATTTATTTTTTTCGAATCCTGAGAAAACTAATAAATATTTTTTAAAACATACACCCAGAATGAAAGATAACATTATTACGGGGGACCGAAAGTCCCTTGGAATAAAAAAAAGTTTCTTTTGAATGAAATATTCGAAATTAAAAATCACACTAACTTTTCTCTTGTTTTTTCATCCCATTATCTTTATTAAAATAAACATATATTAGGTATATAAGTTATTAAAATAAACATTATATAAGTTTTCAGGGACTTTCTGCCCTCGGTAATAATGTAAGCTTCCATTCTGCGTTTAAATTTTTCAAAAATACTTATTAGTTTTCTCAGAATTCGAAAAAAATTAATGCATTTAATTAGCACTGGACTAAGATTTTGCGCCTATCCCCAACGAGCACCTCCTCTATACGGACGGTATTTAAAACAAAATTCATTTGCCGATATATTGAGCCTGTACTCTTCCGGACAATCCCTTAAAATGATGTGTACCTAAATGAAAAAAAAATACATAGATAT
The DNA here is from genome assembly GCF_917563875.1 of Diabrotica virgifera virgifera. NCBI lineage: Eukaryota > Metazoa > Arthropoda > Insecta > Coleoptera > Chrysomelidae > Diabrotica > Diabrotica virgifera. Next base: position 109,995,851 of record NC_065450.1, read on the forward strand.
TTTTTCCAAATATTTTAGAATACAAAACTACAATATTTATATTTTATTATTTCAAATTAACACAGAGATGATAACGAGTGATATTTAATAACTCTTTACCTTATCAGCAGTAGGTAATAAAAATCTGGTTCTAGTGTGGGATCCGTCATTAAAATATTTTGTGTGTCGGTCATTAAAAGAAATGTGACACCATAACGCGTTGCTCTAATAATACTTTAACATTGATATTATGTTGTGACTAAAAATGTTAACGGAATGTCTGCTTGGCAAAAGAAAAGATCGGCACAATATCAATTTTCTTCTTTGATATGTTACCTATGTGTATGCCAAATTTCATGTCAATCTTAAGTGGTTTTTTAAAATTTATGGGTTTTGCAATATTTTACCGTCAGCGAACGGACTAATAGAAGAGGATCCAATATAAGGCCGATCTGCATCGATCTATTTAATGGATAACAATAATTATTGGATATGTAATTTAGTATGTTAACAATTATAAAAAACAAGGGGTGCATGATCTAATTTTCTTCTGACTATAATCAATTAATAATTAATAAATGACTTTTATCTACTCTATGTCATATTATAATTGATAAATTTTTAGTTTGTGAAAACTGTCATTATAGATAGCAGTGCTTTAAAGTAAGCATGAAGTAACAATGTATTTTAAATGGGATTTACTTTTTCTCACTGTTTTTGACACACTTTCATATAATTAAATATTCTTTCTTAACTTTCGCGTTTCATGGTGATGACATCTTCTTTTTCTTCAAGTGCCATCTCCGCGAAGGAGGTCGGCAATCATCATAGCTATTCGGACCTTGGAGACGGCTGCTCTGAAAAGTTCGTTTGATGTAAATCCGTACCATTCTCTCAGGTTGCGCAACCACGATATTCTGCGTCTCCCTATGCTTCTTTTTCCTTGAATCTTTCCCTGCATAATGAGTTGGAGCAAGTTGTATCTCTCTCCACGTGTAATATGTCCGAGATATTCCAATTTTCTGGTTTTAATTGTATTTAAGACTTCCATTTCTTTATTCACCTTTCTCAGAACCTCTTTGTTTGTGACGTGTTCTGTCCATGATATTTTTAGAATTCTTCTATATACCCACATCTCGAATGATTCCAGTTTTTTCATTGATGCCGCATTCAAGGTCCAAGCTTCCATTCCGTAAAACAGAGTCGAGAAAACTTAGCACCTAGCCAACCTTATTCTTAGCTCTAACCTTAGATCTCTTGTGCAGAGCACAAGAGAGGTGATGACATAATGAGCAATAAATTACAAAAAAAATTTGACAGTTTTGTGGTTTGAAAGAAATTAGAATTTTTATATGTCACAGTTCTAAGAATTGTAGAATAGAAATGAATTCCAGTGACGAAGAGTTACAGTATTTTTATTTGTTTATCGTAGATAAAATATTGTATGAAATTGTGCGTGAAGTACTTTTTGCGAACTTACGTCATGTATAGCACTCACTCCGTTTCATAAATAACTATTTTCATATATTAAAAAAAAATGTTTCGACCCGGGTAGATATTATTCCAGATTTTCTGATTTGGGCACAGAGTTGGATTGTTGGGGCATATATGGAGAGCAGGTAGCGCAACAACTATAAACTCAATTTTACAATGGAGACCAGGAGTTAGAAGGAGACGCGGAGGAACTAGAATAAATGGTTACAGGAATTAAAGGAAGATTTATATAGGGCAGGAATTAGAGACTAGCAGAAAAACAAAAGAGGATAGAAAGAAATGGAGAAGCATAGTCAATAGTATCGAGTAGCAGATTGGGAAAAATCTGCTCGAAAAAGATGGATCTAGATAGCTTTTTAGCGGGTAATCCCCACCTGGGTTTAGCCATTTAATTTTTTATTACATATTATTATTGGTACATCAAAAATTAAAAGGACGGTGCCTGTAATAAAATCTAAAATATTAAAATTTTCTATAAGTTCAAATTTATTTATTAACATTTTTGATATAATTTTCGTAAATAAATGACTTACTATTAACACTTTTTTAATTAATTCCAATAAATCCATTTTACAGCAATAATAATATATTAGTATTTTTGTAAAATAAATTTCAATCATATCATAAATAACACAGGTTTACAAAAAAAACTAAATTTCGGACAATTTGACGAAACCATATGACAAGGGGGTTTTTGGAGTGGCTGATCACAAATCCGGGGTCTGCTCACCTCTATCGCGTCAGGTAAAGGTCATTTCAAGGTCAAATCAAGATAAATCGACAGTCGCTCTGAAAAAGTATATTAGGGGGTTCTTGGGGTCGCTGAAGATGAATCCGGAGTCCGCTAACCTCTATCTCGTCTAGTTCAACGTCATTTTAAGGTCAAATCAACATAAATTGACACAATTGCTCTGAAAGTATAGGGAGTTTTGCGGTCGCTGATCATGAAAACTGCGGTCCGTTGAGCTCTACTACGTCATGTAAAGGTCATTTCAAGTTCAAATCAGGAGGAGTTAACAAAATTGATTTGACCTTAAATGGCCTTTACCTGACGTGGTTGAGCTCAACGGGCCCCAGTTTTGTGATCAGGGACCCCAAAAACACCCTAATATACTTTTTCACAGCGATTGTGTTGATTTATCTTGATTTGACCTCGAAATGACCTTCAGCTAGACGTGATAGAGGTCAGTGGATCCTGGATTCGTTATAAGCGACCCCAAAACCCTCCTAATATACTTTTTCAGAGCGACTGTCGATTTATCTTGGATTGTCCTTGAAATAACCTTTACCTGACGTGATAATGGTTAGCGAACCCCAGATTCGTAACTAGCGACCCCAAAAACCCCCCTAGTCATATGGTTTCGTCAAATAGTCCGAAATGTATTTTTTTGTAAACCTGTATAATCAAAAGAATATCAATATTTTAATTTAAATAGACAACTTTAAAACACAGACAATTGTATTCACAGTAAAAGTTTCAAAAGATCACACATTACGCTCAAAATAGGAGGTAAATCTAGCAGACGAGTCGTTGTGACTTCCAAAAGATGACAACACCGCTGGAAGTGACAACGCGCCTTGAACTACCCTATATATGGAAGCCATAACGTATGCTGTACGCTTCGGTATATACGTATATATATACAAAATTTATTTTGGTAAATCCTTTCCCCTCAATAGGTAGACCCATTTTATAAGCCCCCCTTTTACCAAATACACAATTTTTAAAAAATAATTCCTAGTAGAAAACGTGGAAGTCGGACAGCCTCTTCTGTATACCGGAAGTCACAACTTAACGTGCATCTATATATATATATATATATATATATATATATATATATATATATATATATATATATATATATATATATATATATATATATATATATATATATATATATATATATAATAAGAGTCTCCCGTTTTATACCGCTCACGTGGCTTTGGGAGTATAGCAGGGTAGTCTGCTATATCTAGGGCCTACGGTATACAAGGAAGGTAACAGGGCCAGTGCTACGCTTCAACCGCTTATTATTACCCCTGGTTTTACCCAAGGTACTCATTTTATTCAGGCTGAGTCGACCTGGGGCCTATAAACATTTTAAAAATGTCTAGTTGTTCTTGCCGGCGGTAGGATTTGAACTCCACACCACCAGCACGCTAGCCTAGCACACTACCACTCGGCTACGCCGGCCCCTATATATAATATATATATATATATATATATATATATATATATATATATATATATATATATATATATATACGTCTTCATATCAAGGCGAGATCCGACTAAATCGAGGACAACCCGAGATCCACCAATAGGAAATTAATTATTGGAGTATATTGTTCATAAGTATCTTTATAATTAACATATTAATCATGGCACACTTAGAGGGGAAAAGATTTTTGTACTTAAATTTTTCTGATAAATTTACAGCGAAACGAGATCCGTCGCTGAAAAGTAAAGGGGAGGACTTATATACGAAATTTTAGATATTTACCGTTCAACGCGAGATCACACACTGATGCCAGCTCTAAAGAGTATTCGTCGAGCGGTTGGAGCTCGTGTTGTATTGTATATTTCCCACGATATAAAGATATATAATGGGCGTAACTTTTAAGTATCGCTTCTTTTGTGTCTTTAAAGTCTACGATTGACCTTTCAGAAAGTCCCTTAGTTTTATTACATACATAAGGGTGTGAAAAAAGAAAAAGAATACTTGACAAATAATAACCATTTAATAATGATAATTATTTGCAATACAATATTTTAAAACTATACATTAATATTCTTAAAAAACACTTACTACGAAACCAAAATGTAATTATTATATTCTTAAATAATACAAATTGTTACAAAATAATTATTTAAATGATTGCTTGTTTTAAAAATACATTACAAGAAAGTAGAATTTTTTATAAATATTATTAAAGTTTAAAAAATAAAATAACTCAATATGTAATTATTATTTGATAGTTAAAAATGATTTTAAGTAAAATGATTTAAAAGATAAAAAGAAACACACATAATTTTCAGGGTCAACTCCTAATTGCATGAAAATTTGGATTTAGATTTTACCCATCCCCCACTTCAAAGTTGAATTTGTGCCGTTGATTGCTTTTACTTGGAGGGTGAAAAAATATACGTTTAAAATAAGTCCGGAAACAGATCTGACTAAGTTTAAGCAACTTTTGTTCTATAGAGTTTTTTTAACTTAGGTACTAGGTTAATTTAGTAGTAGGTACTAGAGTCACTTGCGACTAAAAATATTTACTTTTCAACAAAAAAAAAACACGTTTTTCGGCGGTTTTTTGCAAATACTCACAAAGTAAGTATTATATCGAAAAAATATTCTATGGAAAAAATGTAGCATATAAAAAAAACGAAAAAATGGTATATTCTTAGTCTATAGAACCAGTAAAAGTAAATTTGTAGCTCATAAAAAGACGATCTTATCCTTCAAATTCCAAATAAAATATTTTAACGTGATACATAGTACCATAAAATGAAGCTCTTTGGGAAAACCCATTAAAATTTTTTTAAAGTGTTAACAAAAAGCTTTATTTTATTTTATAAAAGTTATATACGGGTAGGAGAGACAACGGAACGAATTTTCGAACGTTTAAACAGACGACATCCCAGATTTACCAATTTCTGGACAATTGATCCAAAGGCTGGATTCTAACAACGAAACAGTTGTGGATTTTCAAGTTTTCAATGAGAGTTAAAATGAAAAAACATTAGTGACCTCGAGTATGATGGTTTGGAGAATTTGTCTGGTTATATCTGCCATAAATTGAAGGACTCCAGTATTCAATCCGAAGATGTTTCAACGTACACGTGGGTTGATCATTTGAGTAAGTGTGGTTTATGTAAACCATCAGACACTCTCTTGTCATATATTAAGTAACTGGAGACAATTTTTCCTTCCACATGAATGGTGATTCCATTTTGGTAACTAAAAATTATTTAGAAAACCTTATGTCCAAAAGTGCAACTGTAGACTGTTCTAACAAAGCGAACAAGTTATTTTTTAGGTCTCGGATGTACTTCCGAATTAAAGAATTAAACAAGTCTCTTAACAACCTGACATTGCGTAAAAGAAAAATTATGAAAACTGCTACATAGTTGCTGTATGTACGTCTATTTCACATGCACAAAATTTAAATAAAGTGCATGGCATGAAAACTGTAAAACTTATTTTTGTCTTTTCCAAGCCTCTTACTTAAATCTGATGAAATACATTGTTTAAAAAGTAAAAAATTTTGTTTTTTTATCAATCCATTAAATTTATGGTTTTATTTTGAGGCTTTTCTTCCCCTTGGTAAAAATTATATTTACTAATGTGTAGGCCACTAATCAATTTTTGCCAACTAACGAAATATAATAATTTTAGTAGATATCGATTATATGAATATTTTTATTTTCCGGATACCAATATAATCAAGAAACTGGGAACTTTACAAATAACTGAAAATCAATTTAAATAAAAGTAAATAGTTTAATAATTTTCCTCTAAACTATAAAAATCACTTAGTTTCTTTTAGTCATAATTCATTCATTTGTACTATTCTCAAATTTCATTCGCGTTCGTATTACGAACGCATAGACGGGACTATGCTTTACTCTGTTGTTAACGTCATGCGCCAATCGGACGAGCTTACGTAACTAGAATATCAGGGTGTGCATATTTCCGGGTCCCGGTGAATTCGTATCTATTTTAATCCCCATCCTAATTACAGACCAACTGGCAACTCTGGTGCGCAGGTAATTTTTAAATAACGCATTAACTACCGGTGAATTGGTAACTTTCATTTTTTAAGTATTGTTGATAATCTAATATCGGTATTCCAGGTATTTAGCGCTGCACTCCTAGAAAATGGAAAAAATGTCACAAAAAATTAAACCGATGATGAAACGAAACGCAAAAGAGAAAACTTGGATGATTGTTTTAATAGAAGTAAAATTAAAAAACGGTCACCAAGCAAAGCAGGCAACGAAAACAAGGAAGACATGGAAAATGTTATGATTACAATAATGAAAGAGCTAATGAATAAAAACGATGAAATGCTTCAGGAAATAAAACAAATAAGGAAAGAATAACAACAAACCAATAAAGAGTTAATGGGTGTAAAAGCAGAGAAACAAAAACTAAAAAAAGAAGTAAAACGGCTACATGAATGAATGGAGCAACTGGAGAAATTTAGCAAAAAGAAAAGCTTGATCGTAACTATGTTGAAAGTAGAAACAAATGATTATAAGAAATTAAAAGAAGAAATGGAAAATTTCAGAGCCCAAGAGTTGCAAATACAAATAAAACTAAGAAGTGCAAAAAAATAGGAGAAACAGTATGCGCAATAGAAACAGAAGCCCTCACGGATAAAATGGAAATCCTAAACAAGAAACGTAAACTAAAACAGCATAAAGATCGTATCTATATAAACAACGATTGGACATCGAAAGAAAAAGAAATACAAAAGGAAATAATTAAAATAGCAAAGGACGAAAGAAGCAAAGGTAAGCAAACGAAAATCGGCTACAAGAAATTAATAGTGAATGGCAAAATCTAGATATGGGACGAAGAGAGAGAACAGCTGATAGAAAATTCAAAAAACTAATAAACGAAGAACAGCGGCTGAAATATGATATTGACATGGCAAAAAAAGACTCGGAAATGCAAACGGTTAACGAAAACAAAATAACGCACACAAAATAAAGAAATAATCTTAATAAGAAGAAAAGAACAAAACCCATTAGAATGGGCTCTTGGAATATTAGAACCATGCTGGCAGCAGGTAAGATGCAAGAAATAGCTCTTGAAATGAAAAAATAGCAACTAGAAATCCTAGCCGTATAGGAAATACGATGGAAGAAAGAAGGAAAAATTGAGAAGAAAAACTTTAGCATGTATTATTCGGGAGAAAACAAACAGGGAACGAATGGTACGGCATTTATGGTGAACAAAAAAATGAGGGAAAAACTGATACAATTCAAAGCAGTTAATGAAAGGATATCTTACATAAGAAAATAAACAAGCCCACATCTCGATAGTCAATTGCTATGCACCCACCGAAGAAGCAAACCAAGAAGATAAAACAGAATTCTAAGACATCCTGGAAGAAACCTGTGAAAATATTCCGAGGAATGACATATTAATAATATTGGGTGATTTCAATGCAAAGATCGGAAAGGAGGACTATAATCGTAATGTAGCTGGCAAAGAAACCATTCATGAAACTACGAATGATAATGGGGGAGAAATCTGCAACCTAGCAGCAGCAACAAATACATATATAGTTAGTACTGGGCATAAACATAAAAAAGAAAACAAAATACCATGGATGATACCAGGAAGAATGGATGGAAACCAAATAAATCATACTCTAATTTCGAAAAAGTGTACACAAATAGTACAATACGTAAGGTCATATAGAGGGGCAAATGGAGGCACTGACCACATATTGTTGATAGCAAAACTTAAGATGAAAATAATCAAAGCAAATAATCACAAGGAAGGAAAAAGGAGGAAATGGAATATAGCCAATCTGAAAACGCAAGAAACAAAGCAACAATATACAGAACAACTGGAACAGAAATTGGGTCAGTACGAGCACATAGAAATAGAAGGATAATGGAAAAACATAAAGAACAGCATAATAGAGACAGCAGAACAAATAATAGGATTCCAAAAAAACAAAGAATCGAAAGAATGGTTTGATGAGGAATGTCACCAAAAAAGTCAACTGAAGCACCTCGCAAGAAACAATTGGCTACAAAGTGCCGAACAGGAACAAACTGGACCAATATAGAAAAGAAAAACAAGAAGCATTGAAACTCTATAGAAGAAAGAAGAACACATGGATCTCTGAACAAATGCAAGAATTAGAAACGAATAATAAAGACAACAAGAAATTGTTCGAATAGATAAAACAACAACACAGTACCAAAAAATCTGTCACAAAAATAAACAAAAAAGATTGGGAAAAACATTTCACGGACCTATACAAAAACGACAATAAGGCATATTCAGAGGATGAGGATATAAGAGATAACAGAGATGAAGAGGAAGTAGCACCTACTTATTAGGAATTCATGGAGGTATTAAAACAACTAAAAGTAAACAAAACGCCAGGGCCAGATGAAATCAACAACGAACTGATCATCAACGGCGGAGAGGAGCTCACGAAGCGAATGCACAAGTTAATGGTTACAATTTGGAAGGACGAAAGCATGCCCATAGAATGGAAAAACGGACACATCGCACCAATCTTTAAGAAAGGGGATCCAACTAAGTACTGCAACTACAGACCAATTATGCTACTAAATACAACGTATAAGATATTGACCACAATTATAAGAAACCGACTAAATCAATACACAGAAAAAATTATAGCACCATATCAACAGGGTTTTAGAACAATAGATCAAAGGAAGATCAACAATAGATGCAATACACGTACTGACACAAACAATTGAAAAAAGCTACACATACTATTCATCGACTTCCAACAGGCCTTCAACAGCATATACAGACAACAATTATTAAAAGAAATGAAAAAAATGGAGATACCGGCAAAATTAATAAGACTAACTAGAATGACAATAAAAGACTCAAAAGCAAAAGTTAAAACAAATGAGGGCGATACAAATGACATCAAAATAGAACTTGAAGTAAGACAAGGAGACAGTCTGTCAACAACAAACGACACTATTTAATATCGCTCTAGAAGGAGTAATTAGGGACACAGGGCTGAAAAAGACAATTATTCAAAGCTCAACACAGATCATAGGATATGCAGATGAACTGGGACTGGTAGCACGAGATAAAAAAAGACTAGAAGAGGCACTTTTAACCCTGGTAAGAGAAGCAAAGACGAGAGGACTAATAATCAATCAGAATAAAACAAAATATCTTATAAGCACACGAGACAATGTAAACAGAATAGCAGAAATAAAGATAGGTGAAAATACATTCCAGAGAGTAGATTGCTTCAAATACCTGGGGGTGATGGTGGACGGCAAAAACGGAAGGACTATAGAGATAAACGACAGAATTAAAGCAGGTAATAGAGTATATTGGAAGTATCACCAACTACTCAAGGACAAAAACCTGAGCAAAAAAAAACAAAATCAAAAATATACACAGCAGCAATCAGATCAGTGATAGCCTATGGAGCAGAAGTAATGTGCCTTACGAAAAAAGACGAAGAAAAGTTAAAAATAATTGAGAGAAAAATTATAAGGATACATGGCCCAGTAAAGACAGAAACAGGGGAATATTGAAAGCTGATGAACCATGAAATAATAAATATAAATAAAGGAGAAGATATAGTAAAATTCATTAAAGCACAAAGCCTCAGATGGTTTGGGCACACACAAAGAAGAGGGGTAGAAGAACTGATCAGGAAGATAATGAACTGGAAACCAGTAAAAAATAGACCAAGAGGAAGACCAAAAATTAGATGGGAAGATCAACTGCTAGACGATATATCAAAGATGGAAATTGCAAACTGGAGAGAAAAGATTCAGGACCGGAGAGAGTGGAAGAAGATAGTAGAGAGGGCAAAAAAAACATCACAACCTATGAACTAAGACCTAAAGGAAAAGCGGACTAATTTACCGCGTGAAATGGATTAAAAGAGCTCATATTTGAGGGAACTATACTCTAACAAGAGTGAACGGTCCATATAATAATTCCAGGTATGTACCTGTATAAATTACCCTCCTTGAAGTTGGTGTAAAAGGTATTCACCATTTATGTATTGTCTTTTGGAAGGATAACTAGAGAAAATCCAAATAAATTTTGAAAAAATGGCTGAAATCGCTGAAATTCTTGTAACAGATTCCGTAATGAGTGTACATGGGTGGTAAATGATTTTAAATTTCACTTAAAGAAAGTGCTAAAAAGTCTAAAACATTTATGGTACTGTTCTGCATCTGGTTTCCAGGCAACCTGTTATACCGACGGTTAGTTTTTTTAATATTTTGAGTAGTAACTATGTTGGTTATCAACAATTTGATGTCAAAAATGCACATTTTGCATTTTTTGTCTACCAGTAAGAAGAAAAACATTCAAAACAAAATTTAAGATAACCGCATTATAGAGCATGTAAAACAATTTAAACAAGGTTTTATAAATTTCGCTATACTTAATTGTTGCTTATAAAACTATAAATTAAGTCAGTTTAACGTTAATATAACTTATGTAAAAAATACAACTTATATCTCGATATTACGTGAAATAGCTCAAAGAAATGAGTAAAAATACACGGTTTTTATGACACTCAGTGTAACTACGTAACAATTGTTTTAGTTTCTATATGGACGGAATAACAAAATTTATGTAAATCTGACCAACTTTTTCTCAATTTAATTATTTATTGACAGTTTAAATGAAAAATAGCCGACAAAAAACTGAAAAAAGAACCGATTAGTTTATTGAAATAGCCTTAAAATGAGTTGAAGTAAAATAGAATTGGAGCTTTGTTTATCAATAAACATTAACTATTCAAATTTATTTCTTACGTTTTAAGCTAACTACCTGAGGTACCCCTAAACCCTAAAAATGTCATCAAAACGACGATTTTGAAGCTCTTCCGACTGGATTAAAGAAGCTATTATCGATTCAAACAAAAGTTGTGTATTTTTAATTCTAAATTTCAACTATTTAATTAAAAATAAAGTGTTTCAGTTGAAAATTCAAAGTTGCTACACCCACCGCTTTCGCAGGCAGAATAAGAACCCTGCTATTGCGTAAGTATATAGATTTTGAAAAACCATTCAAAAAGCATTCCAAAGTTTTTTCGATATGCCGTCTAATTCTCGAGATATTTGACAATCGCCTTTCTGGACAGAGCCACAGACCATATATACTTATAGACGTTTCACGACCATGTTAATCTTTCGGATCGAATTAACGCCATCTCTTGATTGGAATGGGAACTAAATTGACAAATTTTAGTTACGTGGGAATTTCAACTTATACATTTTGCGGGATTTTTGATGACATTTCGCAGGAAATTAAAACAACCGAAAGACAATTCAATGTTTTATTCAATATTTTACTGAAAACTTCAAATATTCCAATTTGTTTTCAAAATGCTAAACACTACTGCCATGTGTCACGTGAAAGCACTGATGTGTAATATTGAGTTGAATGAAAATTTTTGAAAAAATCTTGTAGGATGATTGTTTAGATAAATATTACCTTATAATCTTTTACAAACTTCCAAAAATATATAGGCCAGAAATGTTGATGACACACTTGTCTATTGGAATAAACTGTTTCAGGATCTATTATATTGTTTTTTTAAATGTGGAGAAACACAACACGGGATGATCAATGTAAACTAAAAATTCTACTCATAAAAACGGATGGTTAATACAATTGATTAATATTGTGATTAAATCTAATTAAAAACGTAACACCACTATAATAAAATAATTAAACCACAAACTGTAAAATAAAAAGTAAATAACAAATGAATTTAATTGTCAACTGTCAGTTGTTAAATATGACAAGAAAATTGACTGACAGCGACATCTCTGGATTGGAATGGTAACTAATTTGCTGTCTTGACCTTGACAATTTACGTGAAACGTCTATGAGTATGTATGGTTTGTGGACAGAGCCCTTAAATAATGTAAACATTCTTATTCAAGCTAGACATAAGCCGAGTGAGAGAGCTGACCGTGAAATTCATTTGCGATGTTTCCAAATTTACCGGATCTCGAGTTGTCTGCAAAATATATATTTACCATATACACAACGGATCGCGCGCGCTGCCCTCTACAGCGGATTTAGTGGAACCACTGCAATATAAAATTCACCAAAAGGGGTGCAAAATGAGGTCCAGACAAAAATCGATTTCCTTGTACCCTAACCATTGTTACATCGAGATGTCACTATATACACGTGAATACAAGGTGAGATCCAAAATCGGATCTCGCCTTGCAAAACGGATCTCATCTTGTATAGCTTATGATACAAACGGATCTCGCCTAGATATGAAGACATATATATATATATATATATATATATATATATATATATATATATATATATATATATATGGCTCACAAATGATAGGAAGCCCGCTACAACCTGCCGATGAATGGAAGCCCGCGGTTTACGCGGTAAGGGGATTGTAGCACTGTCTTATTCCTACAGTCTTACGAAGCCCACTCGTATAAACGCGTTCACAGTGTATATGGATTACGCATTATACGAAGCCCGACGATGTTGCCATGTTTTAATTTACGTTTAAATAATACGACTGTTCTACGAGATCCTTATATGTGTATATAAGTCGTCATATTGCCTGTTATAAGAAGCCCAATTCTATTCAGCAATCTATACGAAGCATTTTAGAAGAGTCAAGATAGAACGAAAAGATGCATTGTTTCGGAGCAATTCAAACAAGATTATCTTTTTCTAAAACTTTTTTTGTTAGTTTATATACATGTTAAAGTAAAAAGTTCTACTCACAGATTTTGCCGCTAATTGTTTATTATTTGTTTAAACAATAACAATAATTGTTTTGTACAGTGTGTCCAATTAACACGTTGACGGACACTGCGTCAAATGTATAAGCAAGTGTTGTGACACTATATGTATTTTGCAAAGTAGAATAGGGAAAAATTCAACGTATATAGACGTTGTGTCACATTACATCAATGGAAATTAGACGACTATAGACGTTCTGTTCGTCAACGTGAAAAGTTGTGCATGGTCTAAATTAAAAATAGAACCATCAGTTCATTTTTTTAAGCCATATACGAGATATTATGTCAAAAAATATGAATTTTACTCAAGAGTAAAGTAGCTTTATTATTCAAAATATTAAAAATTGTTGTAATGAAAAGTTGTTTGGAATTAAGAACTATATTCTAATATGCCATTTCATCTTTCTAATTAAAAAAAAGTTGAATTTTTTTAATTATGGATATACAACATTATTTTCAGTTATTTCAATTATGATAACTCTTTTATTATAGACCAGTAAGGATCTGTGAAAAAACGTCTATTTTTGGATGTGAAAGGTGGCATTCGAATTTTTGCAGATAAAGTAAGGTGATAACTTCGTTAATAATAATTTACTTATGCTCCTTCTCAAATATGTCCGGAACATTAATAAAAAAAAATAAAATATTTAAAAATTCGAAAAACGTCGATTTTTTTCTGTTTCTTTGCTTATAACTTTAAAACGATTCGTTTTGGAACAAAGTCGTAGAAAAATAAAATAAAGATAATTGAATTTTGTATGATATCGGACTGGTCAGAAATGTCTTAACTTATAACTTTTTCTGCAATATAGCAATAAATACAAAATAAGGGGGAAAAATATGCCTGTTGTTATTCAATGTTTTTAACCACTTCGGTGGTACTTAGAACCTTAGTAATTCACTTAGGAAATTCTTTGTAACATACTTAAACCGTGTACCAAATTTCATTAAAATCGACCTAATAGATTTTGCATAATAAATTTGCAATTTAAATGTTTTTAAAAAAGTTCAAATTTTTTAAAATCTTTCTGAACAAAAAGTAGACCATTTAGAAGTTGTCTAATTTTTTTACATATAAAGAGGTGCTTTACCTATCTAATACAGTTTACAGAATTAAAATCGGATTATTTAAGGGGCCTCAGCAATGTTTTAAAGTTATAAATAATTTTTTGGCTTATAAACAAATAGCTTTGTTTAATAATAAACAATTAATTTTTAGCAATGCAAATAATTAAAACCGGTATAATTTGATTTAAACTTTCAAATTATGTCAGCAGAATTGCTATTTTATTTTTTAATCAAAATTATTCGCGTTCAAAAATGGCACTTTTTCGATTTTTTGAAAGTTCCACTGCGTTTATCTCGAAAACTATGCATCCTACGAAAAAACTTGTAAGAACATTTTTTGCTTAGACTTACCCAAGAAATATAAAAAAATGTTTTATTTTGCGAAAAATCGATGTTATGTAATTCCTCAAGTTCTTTGTTTATAACAATTTTATTGACATCCGGATCAACTGTTACCCAAAAAAATTGTGTTCCACGGGTTAAAAAATACATAAAAATCTTGGGTAAGTCCATATAAATAAAGGAGCGCGCAGCACCCCCTCCTGGCCACAGGACTAATTTGTTTATAAGCCAAAAAATTGTTTATAATTTTAAAACATTGCTGAGGCTGCTTAAACAATCCCATTTTAATTCTGTAAAGTGCATTAGATAGGTGGAGTGCCCCTTTATATGTAAAAAAATTGACAAATCTTTGTATATACTAGTTTTTGTTGTGCAAGATTTTAAAAAATTTTAATTTTTTAAAAAAAGTTTAGATTGCAAAATTATTATTCAAAATCTAGTAAGTCAATTTTAATGAAAATTGGTGTACGGTTTTAGCACATTACAAAAATTTTCTAAGCGAATTAGGAAGGTTCCAAGTGTAACCTAAGTGATTGAAAATAATTGAATAAGAACAGGCTTGTTTTGCACCCTTATTTTATATTTATTGCTATTTTGCAGCAAGGGTGATTAATTAAGAGATTTTTAACCAATCGCATCTGATAGAAAATTTAATTACCTTTGTTTTATTCCTATACCACTTTGTTCCAAAATGAATCGTTTTAAAGTTATAAGCAAAAAAAATTGAAAAAAAAACGAAATTTTTTGAAATTTTTAAATATTTTATTTTTTTTATTAATGTTCCGGGCATATTTGAGACGGAGCATTAATCAATTATTATTAACGAAGTTATCACCTAACTTTATCCGCAAAAATCTGAATGCCACCTCTCACCTCCATCTAAAAACAGATCCTTACTGGTCTATTATTAATTATACGAAAAAAAGTTATCCTTTGTAAAAAGTTCTGCATGGCCAAAGACCTTAAATACAACCATCTTATATCAATTTTGATTAATTTTATACGAGGTATGTCATAAAAGATAAATTTCGATCAAGAATAAAGTACCTTTATAGTTCAGAATATTTCAATGAGAAGGATGGAATATTGGAAGATGGTTTTTAGTGTTGTTCTGAAGCTATTTTCTTGTGGCATTTTTATAATTATTTTGATTGGGAAATAAGCCACAATTAAATTGAAAAAATAATTTTATTAACGTTTCGACGCCCAAATCGGATGTCCTTGTCAAAATACAAAATATTACCGAGTAAATATTAGTAATATTTTATATTTTGACAACGACATCCGATTTGGGCGTCGAAACGCGAATAAAATTATTTTTTCAATTTAATTGTGGCTTATTTCTCAACCAAAGATAGATTCCCAACCTAGCGACCCGGCATTGGTCGCTAGGTAGATTGTTACGCGAGTGGTCGCGCGTGAGATTTTCTCTCACATATCCAAATTTTACCTTTTTTTACAAAATAAAGTTTTTAAAACAGTTTTTAAACTTTTTTTATTAACTAATAATAAGAAAAAAAGAATGTAACATAATATAGATAATAATATAATAAAATAAAAAGAAATAATCGGAATTAAACCAATATTAATCAATCTCCGTATCTTGATAATTTACGGCACAGCACACAAATATAACAAGAATGCTCTGGAAAAATTGATTGATGACAATTACAATTTTTTTTTACATTATTTTAGGTTTTAAGTGCCAAAATAAAATTAATTTTTATGTACAGTTCGTAACGCGGGTGGTCGCTTGATGAGAGAATGTCTCACTTGAAGCGCGCTGACTCAACAATTGGGTGATATTAGGTCAACTGAGTCACTATCTAAGCGGACGATTCTATTAGATTGTCGAGGGAGGATAGTTAGGAGACTAGAAGGAACTACAGATCTTATAATTTCCCAGAAAAAAAATTCTGTGCAATTTTCTGAAACCGTGAGAGAAAATCTCATATAACGACCACTGGCGGGTTAATGATGGTTTTTAGTTCTAAACAACTTTACATAAGCACAATTTTCAATATTGTGAAAAATAAGGGTATATTATTTAAGTACTCTTGGGAAAATTCATATTTTTTTTATATACCTCGTATAAAATTGACAAAATTTGATATTAGACGGTTGTATTTTAGGTTTTAGACCCTGTAGAACATTTTATAAAGAATAACTGTTTTTCGTAAAATGAATAATAAAAGAGTTTTCCACCTACCTCTACCGAAAGTATACTTTTCCGGACCTGATTGTAGGGAGCAAAGTTGTACTTTTCCTCCCTAGGGAAGAAAAGTAAAAGTGACATCATGGTATTTCATTCATAAAAATATAACTTTTTGACGCCCTGTACAATATCTATTTTCTATTACGTAAGTTTGTATACATTTTAACGTTTATTTATAAAACACTCTGTATTTCACAGAATGGTAAAAAACTGTAAGCTGTTATTTTGATTTAACAATGTTTACATTTTTATTTTGACTTATATTTGACAGTTGACAGTTATATTGTACGTACTTATTAGTTTTAGTTCTAATAAATTTTGTTGGTTAGTTACATAAATAAATTAAGTAAATATGAAAAAATGACTTGTTATTTGAGGAAGGTGGAAAAACCATATGTATAACATGGGAGTAAAGTGCCTTTTCCTCCCTTGAATGATTACTGCCCTCCGCTACGCGTCGGGCAGTAAACTTCATTCTCGGGAGGAAAAAAAGCACTTTCCTCCCTTGTTATACAAATATCTATATGTATCATAATTGAAATAAACAACTAAAAATAATGTTGATTAGAAAAATTTTCAAATTTTTTTTTGCCATTAGAAGGATGAAATTGCATATCAGAATATAGTTCTTAATTCCAAATAATCATGTTAAATTATATAATTTAAAATAATTTTAAAAATATCGTTGAATTTTGTTTCTATTTTGTTTTTGATTATGCTGAATCCGAATATGGCATTACAATTTGAAAATGCTTATAAAGAAGCTCTTCTACACTATGTCTGCGTACCAGAACCTGCGAACCATATTTGAAACATTTTTATTACAAATTTTACGAAAAAAAGTTTATTCTTCATAAATTGCTCTGCATAGTCTAAAATCTAAAACCCAATCATCAGATATCAAGTTTTATCAAGAATAACTTTTTTCGTAAAACTGGTAATAAAAAAGTTATTAATAGGTTCGAAGTTACGCAGACATAATGTTTAAGAGCTAAACATATTTTTGTTGAAAATTTATTATTGTTCAAGCTTATTATTAAATTTATTTTGGTAAGTTTTAGAGAAAACATTTTTGATCACTTTTTATAAACAATTTTTTAGTTGGTAATTTTCGGTTTTTGTATTAGGTACATTTTTGTTATCTTTCTTAATTTTTGTCAAAAAGGAATAGTTTCATTCATAGTTTCATAGTTTCATTTCTAAAATAAAATTATTGAGTAAATTTTAAAAAATACATCAAATGCTTTAAAAAATCACCTATAAAATTGTAAAAAATCTTTTCAAACTTGAGTAATACCGTTTTAAAGTGCTGGTAATTCTGTAAACTACGTTTTTACTTAAAACTTACGTAAAAGTTTTCAAAAATTGCATTTTTGCGTCATATCATTTGAATTAAATTTTTGGCATTTTTTTGAATGAAACATTGTTTAGTAAGATGTTTGAAAGGTAAGTTGTGCAAATTTGAGAGCTTTATAAGAAAAATTTTATTAGTTACACATTTTTAAATAATGTTTAAACAAAATTCAGCCCACACCGTACTTATGCCCATACATTTTATTTCTTTTTATTATAACCATAAGATAGCTTAATTGTTCTTCTTTCCAATTAAGCTATCCTTTCTTGTTCCTTCTCTTAATTTTCTTCTTTCTTGTCCAATTTGTAAAATTTTATTTGATCCATTAATTAGAGAAATACACTGAAATAACTCAGCCGTGCACTTCGCTAGTTAACAGTGCGCCAATGTTTGTGAGAAGGGTGACTTTAGCGTTATAAATAAAAAATTATAGAAGCTACAGATTTAATTTTATAAAAATGTTAATCTTATATTTAGGTTTTTTTCAATAGTCTGAATTTTTCAATAGTCAAGTCAGTTTTTTTCTAAAATTTGTATTTTCGGGGTTATTTAAAGAAACATCTAATTTCGCAGTTCATTTGTTTAATAAAAAATTAAGTGCCCACTTCTAGAGTAGAACTTTTTAATATGTTGTTTATTAAACATTTCTTAGGGCCATCGGTACATAATTCGCAAATATTTTAAGGCTATCCCTACTTTTTCTGTCTTTACACGGCAAATTACGTGTAGTAAAATTGTCACTGGTATGGATATGTAAACTTTACTTGACAATTTCATCATTAACTGTAAAGATGGCTTTTGAATGTTCTTGGATAACTTTTACTAGTATAATTAATTGCCTTAATTGTTAATTCAGTTAATTAATATGATTATTTCATATTTCCGACCAATAGAAAGCTACAGAAATACAAATTAAATTGATCATTTTTGATAATATCCCATCGTCAAGTATATTACGTCAGATGCCCTTCGTTGCTGTGAAAAAATACATTCAGTGACATTAATGACAATTACTGTTTTAAAACTTATAAAAGTGATGACTTTCAATCGTCAAATATTTATAACAACTGTGTGTTTAATTGTACTAATTTGTACTTACATAAATAAATTACAATAAAATTTTGGTTTTAAACAGTTTTATTCATGAAATAATCGCAGCAAATTGCAGCTCCCTCTCTGAAATTATTATCGGATTGTTTCCCTCGTGCCACTTGACGTAATTTCACTCCCCTTCGGGTCGTGAAATTAATACTGTCAAAGTGTCACTCGGGAAAAATTCGATAATTTCAGAGCTCTTGTGCAATTACTACTGATAATTTTTTCACTACTTATGTATTCAGTAATAATTTATCTACTGTACAACAAAAGCTAATAATCAATCGAGAAAAGAGGAAAAGTGATAAAGTGATTTTTTAATACTTATATTGTTACTATGAAACGCTTACAATTTTGAACATCTGTAACAACACAATACTTGGATCACTGAATATATCCTGGTGTATTCTATGCTTTGGATCTTCCATAAATAATAAACAATAAATAACTTTTTATTAAGTTCACGTCTTAAATCAATTATTTATTAAACACATTATCAATATTATTTAATCAACAACTGAAAATATTCCCAATGCCAGGTCAAATATTTAAAATTGTCACTGTCTGACTGACAATATGCTGGCAATATTCTATTTACTACTGACAAAGATTTGGAAAATATTACCACGGACATTGTGTTCATTTTTTTTCAAATCCTGAAAAAAAAACAATAAATATTTTTGAAAAATTTAAACGCAAAATGAAAGACTAAATTATTACCGAGGGCCGAAAGTCTCTTACAATAAATAAAAAGTTTATTTTGAATGAGATATTTTGAAATTAAAAGTAACACTAAATTTTCTTTTAGTTTTTTAGCCCTGTAACTTATTAAAATAAACATTATAGAAGTTCTCAGGGACTTTCGGCCCTCGCTAATAACGTAATCTCTTATTCTGAGTTTAAAATTTTCAAAAATAATTATTAGTTTTCTCAGAATTCGAAAAAAAAAATTAATTCCATTTGAGTAGCATTTCAGCAGAAACTACGTACCCATCCCCTTAATGAAATTAAAAAACATCTATATTGTTTGATTTTTTCCGAAGGGAAAATCTATATGCATTTGTATTAGATATTTTGTATTTGTATTAAATGAGGCGCTCAGAGCAACAGTGACACAGTCCACAAATTGAGCATTTTTAGATTAATACATCAATAAAAGCAGAAAAATTGGATATATGGTTCAACAGTGGTCTACACAATCTAGCTCTATATTTGGCAAGATGGCACTACATAATGTATTGTTGCCTTGACAAATACTAA
Organism: Diabrotica virgifera virgifera; assembly: GCF_917563875.1. Taxonomy (NCBI): domain Eukaryota; kingdom Metazoa; phylum Arthropoda; class Insecta; order Coleoptera; family Chrysomelidae; genus Diabrotica; species Diabrotica virgifera. The sequence continues at coordinate 110,016,167 of NC_065450.1, forward strand.
AAATACGAATGAAACAGTGGCCTAACCCTCAATTGTGTGGCTCAGACCCATCAAACAAGTATTCATCGTATCAGAATCAGAATAATACGCATAATTCATAAGAATGACTATTTTTAATTTTATAAAGTAATATTTAATAATAATAACTTTAACCCCGTCCTTGACTGAGTGGTAAGAGCGCCTACCTTTGGATCGAAAAATCCGAATGGTTGTGAGTTCGAATCTCACCAGGGTCAGAAATGTTTCATTTATTATAAATTAATAAATGAAAATAGTTTCTGTCCTTGTGGGATCGGTACTCACCGGAGGGACCGCAGACGTTCGGATACAGTTAGCGTCTCTTTGCAAAGACAATGACGTCAACTTTGCAAAGTAACAAGACACTTACTCAACACACACACACACTACACATTACACTAGGTACCTAACTGTTAAAAATTACCGTACCTACCATGCCAATGGCCATTAGTTGTCGAGGCATTGACCTTTTTTAAATAAAAAAAAACAATAATTTAATTTGTCATATTAATTTCCTATTTGGTAGCAAATTTTGTGGCTTATTACAAACTAAAATAGTAAATTAGTAATACAAAGTATTAATTTGTATTAATTGTATCAATTAAAATAAATAATTCTTTTGCGATTCAATTTTTAAATCTTTTTTCTGTCGGTATCTTACTGTGTACAGGTAATGCTAAGAATTACCATAATCTGTTCTCGGGAGTCTTAGTACACAAGATTAATGACGATGAACGACCCAAAAATACGAAAAATGTGCATTGCCAGGTAATAATAAAAATGTTTACAAGCTAATAGTACTTTGAGGAATACGCAAAAACGTTGCCAAACTTCAGGGCTTCTTATAATCGGTAGCTCAATGTGGGCTTCCTAACGCTGCTGAACTTCTACAGAGTATATACTTTTTTTCGCAGCGCAAACTGGTGGTAGATACCATGAACTACGAGTGTATGTTTTGATAATAATTCCAGGCATAAGCAGCCCGGGCTTCGTATTGTTAATCATGATTTCAGAGCTACCTATGGTACATTTCTAAAATTTGTCCGAATATATATGAAGCCCAAGCGTATTCACATGTTCTGAGCTTGGTTAAAATATCGAGAGATGGTGTAAAGTACGTTTTTTGGGGAAATAACATTAAAGAATTACGAAGCCCGAATCCGGGCTTCGTAAGGAGGTGTCGGGCTTCGTATGACCGGTGCGATATAGCGTTTTTGGCTTCCTAAAGTCGGAATCCATATATATATATATATATATATATATATATATATATATATATATATATATATATATTGTTATATTTCTATTTGATATAAAAATTAAAATTTGATAATTATAAACAAAATTCACTTTAATATAAAATATTTTTAATTTTCTCAACCTCGGGCATATAAATTTAGAACAACCTGTATACAACAAATTGTTATATTTAATTTTAAGAAGTGATTAGAATAAGCGTACGAAACTCGGAACAATGTGCTTAGATAAACAAAGTGAATGACGCGTACCATTATCGTTCTTCTCGGAAGGTCGATCATTAGCCTATGCTAAATAAAACTCAGTGAAATAGATGATAGTTCTATATCGTTTTTCGCGGAAGGTTTCGATCATTAGCCTATGCTAAATAAGACTCATTTGAAAGAGAGAATAGGTCATTAAAATTTGTAAATAGTTAGAAAGTATTTTAGAATGGGAATTAAATATTTTCTTTTGAAATCCATTAAGCATATTTAGAAAGATTAAAAATTGGTTTTGAGGAATATTACGAATGAGAGTTGGTGGTGGAAGATTGATTTGTGAATCTGGAAGGGATATTTAGAAAGTAGGGGAATGGATGACAAAGTGAGAGCAGAATGTTTTGAGCTGTCGAGAAGTGAAGTCGAGTAGTAGACGGTAGTGTACGGAGAGTGAGAAGCCGGTGTAGTTCCGTGAGTGTGGAGTATCTATCGTGGAACGAGAAGTAGGCCAGGTCGAGAGTAAAATAACCTCCTTGAGCCAAGAGTGTCCCGGTAGCTGATAGCAGTTTCGAGAAAGGTAGAACACAGCATCACGACAGACGCAGGAACGAGAGCTATTCGAGCTAGTTTTTCAAAGGAGAACATTACTGGAAGCCAGGACGAGGTTTGATCGCAGCCAAGGATAGCAGGAAACGGGTCTTGTGTGAGGACATTTTCAGTTCACCAGGAAAAGGTCAGTCTCATTTGTTTGGACATGAATGTATGGGTTTTTCGTATTAAATTCCACATAAAAAATTGAATAACATAAGCAATAATATCAGAAAAGCTTCATCAAACTTAAATAGAGTTGTTCCTAATAACTCCTAATAGTTAAATGTTAATAAAAACTTTCAATTGAAAACCAAAAGGAAATAAGATTCCCATTTGTAAATGTTATGTTTAAGAATAATAAGAAATAGCAAATATTAAGCATTGATTGCCTTTTAAATAAAATAAAAAATATTTTAATTATAATTGTAACCCATATGTGTATTTTTTTTACTCTTTTCTTTTCTATCCCGATTAGGAACCATTAAGAAATATTTAGAAGCCACGGAAGTAAGTAATTAATTTATAATTCGCCCTGAGATTGAAAACATATTGATATGTGATCTGGTTAATTAATTAGATTAGTATTAATACATTGATTAAATTAAGTGACATATAAGAATATTATCTCATATCAATAATCAAGATCACATCAACTGTCGTCCAACGTGGAAAGCATTGTAAAGTATTTCTAGTGGCAAATTTGAAGGATAGAAAGAGTAAAGCCGGTATTTGAAAATTTATATGCCTGTGGTAAAAAGTGAGATACTTACATTTGACAACATAAAATTTTAGATCTCTTTAGGTACAAATTTTACATAACTGATTTAATATTTTATTTTTACGATATTTACATTTGATATATTTATTGACAATTTATAATATTTGGGTGAGAAAAAGTCGTCTTGGTAACATACTAGTAAAATTTCATATTTGGCGGGGATAGTACTTTTTGAAAACAAATGTCTGTGACAAGAAGCCAAAGCAAAGACAACAAAAAACAAAAAGAACAGTCAGACCAAGAAGAGATTTTAGACACGACAATCATGGCATCAGAACAGCAAGAATTATCAGGAATAGATAAACTATTACAACTGATGCAACTCCAGTCACAAAAACTGGATGACAATCAACGAAAAGTGGATCGAAAAATGGATGAAACACAACAAAAATTGGATCAAAAAATGGATGAAACACAACAAAAAGTGGATCAAAAAATGGATGAAACACAACAAAAATTGGATCAAAGAATGGATGAAACACAACAAAAAATGAAACAAGCAATAGAAGAGAACAACAAGAAAATGGAGGAACGCATAGGAAAGTATGAAAAGGAAGTAAAAGGATGTTTGACAATGATCAAGAACGATATGGGACAACAAGAGACAGAGATTAAAGAAATCAAAAGCAAAATAAAGGAAATAACGAATTGCCAGAAAAAGGAAATAGAAAATTTGGAAAATAAGTTGGAAAATGCTATTCAAGTAGACAGAGAAGAAGTGGAAAAAAGAATCACAGAAATAGAAAAACAAGTCACCGAAAACCGGACGCAACAAAATGTAGGAGAAAGAAGAGAAATGGTTATACATAGCACAGATGACGTGAAGATAAGGTTTGGCGGGGATGTAAGAAGATTACACCCAGTGCCGTTCATAAATAGCCTGAAAAAGAAAATACAACACATCGGAAATTTCGAAACAGCAAAAGAAACTATCAGAAACCATCTCAAATATGAAGCAAGCCTATGGTTCGATAGTAAAGAAGAAGAATTCGGCAATTGGCAACAATTTGAACAAAAATTTTTGAATTATTTCTGGGGAAAAGTCCAACAATTGGAAATTAACAAGGAATTGCAAAATGGGAAATACAATGATAGGATGGGTGTATCACAAAGGACATATGCTTTGCAAATTTACAATAATGCAAAACATTTACAATATAATTACTCATCGGAACAATTAGTCGAACTGATTGCAAGACATTTCGAGGAGACGCTGGAAGACCATATCACATTGCAAAATTACAAAGACATAGATAGTTTATGCCAATTCCTACAAATAAGAGAATCACGTCTAAGAGAAAGAAAATCAAGAAGGTCGCGAGAAGATTACAGGCCCCGAGAAACACAAGATTACAGAGATAGAAATCAAAATAGGAGGGACTATACAAGACGAGATTTTAATCCCAGAAGGGAAAACGAAAATAGAGACAACGGAAGAGGAAATTATGAACAAAGAAATAGGCAATGGAATGAGGACAGAAATCGAGAATACCAGAATAGAAACACCACACGCTCAAATCAAGAAAACAGAAATAATGGTAGACAAAATGAACAGGGATATCGAGAAAACCGAAACAGATCCGACAGACCAAGAGAAAATAGAAGAGAAGTAAATAATACCCAGACAGATGAATATGACGGAGAGAGACATTATGACGAAAATATAAACAACGATGAGCAACCGGCGTCTTTTCACGACGGCGCTCACTAAAAACCAAAAATCAAACAGGAATCTTTTGTCACCCCAAGGAGTTTATTAAATTGGCAGGAAACAACGAAAAGAAAAATGGAGTTAATTTAAAATTTGTGGATGGATTTATCAACGAGAAACCAATTAAAATTATGATAGACACTGGATCTGAAATAACATTGGTCAACAGAAAACTAATAGAAGAAGTTAACTTAACAAATTTAATTTATAAAATACCTAGGGTAAATTTAGTGGGCGCAAACAAACGGACATTGGCAACTATAAATGAAGGCATACGAGTAATGGTACGACTGGGCAAGAATATGTATGCACTACAATGTGTAATAATGCCAAACATGTCACATGACATGATAGTAGGAGTGGACGAATTGGCAGAAAAACATGTAGTGATAGATTTTAAAAATAATACGATGAAACTAACAGAAGAAAAAGAAAAAGAACAGGACAAGGAACATGAGAAACAAAATACGGACGAATCAGGTAAAGAACAAACAGTGGAAATGAATTTGGCAGCGAAGCAAGGACAAAGAAGAAAAAGGAGAAAAGGTCAGAAAAAGATAAAAGAAAATGAAACCTGTGGCTCCTCAAAAGAAGAGTTGAGCCCAGAAGAAGAAAATTTGAGAGTATCAGAAACAAAGGAAACCTGGGATTCCTCAAAAGAAGAGACGGGCTCAGGAGAAGAAGAAGTAAAGCTAAAAAAATGAAAGTGAAAAGAATATGATTGAAACAGTGGTATTTGAAGAGGAGGTATATGCAAACGAGGATGCAGAATGCACGGTAAACATGTGTGAAGAATCTGAGAAAAAAGACAGAAAATTGATATGTGGAGAAGGGAAAGAAAAAGAATTGCGGTTGATGTTAAGAAACTACGAAAATTTGATCAATGAGGAAAACAGAGTGGCTAAAAAGTACGAACATTCATTTGAGGTGAAAAACTTGGGAAATTTTCGATCAAAGACTTACCCGATTCCATACAAGTATCGACAAGAGGTGAAAGAAGAAATAAATAAAATGTTGGAAGATCAAATCATCGAAAGATGTGATTCACCGTATGTTAACCCGATTGTGATAGTAAAGAAAAGCAGTGGAGAATTGAGATTATGTTTAGATGCCAGGAATATCAACCAGCACACTGTATCACAATATGAATCACCTCTAAACATCGAGGCCATTTTTGGAAGAATCACCGGGTCACACATATTTTCGAAAATTGACTTAAAACACAGTTTTTGGTTGATACCGTTAGCTGAAAAGTGTAGAAACTACACCGCTTTTTCTATTGATGGTATTGTCTACCGGTTTAAGGTAGTGCCGTTTGGATTGCAGAGTGCTTGTGCTGCACTCGTCCGAGCTCTACATACCATTTTGAATCGCCACGAAGATTTCATAGTTCATTATATCGATGATTTATTAATTTTTTCACAAGATACTCAGAGTCATCTGAAACACATAGAAATAATTCTGGAAGAATTGGACACAGCGGGATTGAAATTAAACATTGAAAAATGTCAATTTTTTCAAAAAGAAGTCATTTATTTGGGTTTTCAATTGGACACCAAAACAGTAAGATTATCCGAAGACAGAGTCAAGCTCATAGATGAATACCCAAGACCAACGAATTTGAAAACATTGAGAGGTTTTCTTGGCACGATTAATTATTTTAAAAAACTGATTCCCGATTTGAGCCAAAAGGAAATCCCTCTGATAAAGTTGCTTTAAAAAAGGAATAAAATGGAATTGGAAAGAAGAACAGGAGGAAGCTTTCGAAACATTAAAACGAGAATTCGCAAAAGGAACGAAAATATACCACCCCATTTACAATTTACCTTTTATACTCCGAACTGATGCGTCCATACAAAAATTTGCAGGAGTTCTGTCTCAAATACAAAACGACCAAGAAGTGCCGATATGTTTTATATCGCGAGTGACTAAAACACATGAGAGAAAATATAGTGTTACAGAATTGGAGTTTGCCAGTGTACTATATTGCGTAAACAAATTGAGGTTTTACTTATTGGGAGCAAAATTCACAATCGAAACAGACCATGCAGCTTTAGTACATATCATGAAGAATAGATTAGTAAATAATAGAATACATAGAGGCATTCTATTATTACAGGAGTATGATTTTGAGTTCCGATATATAAAAGGAAAAGACAACATAATAGCCGACGCTCTAACACGGGATGAGGACACGGGAAAAAAGGAAACAATTACTCTACAGGTGGGACTAAATAGATTAATACAAGAAGAAGGGATATATTCGTTAAATGAGATAAGGACAAACCAAGAAGACCTAGAGGAAAGAGAGAAAAGAAGAGCGGAAGTAGAAAATGACATATATTTTAAGAGAATAGACGGAAAGGAACTATATTTAGTGACACAGACATTGGCCGAAAAGATAATAAAGAAATTACATGAGGACAATGGGCATATCGGTAGCAGAAAAGTTTGGCTCGTTTTTAGGGAAAATTACATCAGCCGACAGGATTACCGCATTGCAAAGGAAATTACCCAGAAGTGCGATGTATGTCAAAAATATAAGAGTCGGAATTTCAAAAACGAAAATGTTGCCAAAAATATTGAAGCCCGAAACAAACTAGACATTGTAGCAATAGATATGTTAAGCGATCTAATTATGACCACTAAAAGGAACAAACATATTCTGGTAATGGTGGATGTGTTTTCAAAATACGTAAAATTATATAGTTGCCGCACCACAAAGGGGGAGGAAATATTAAGAAAAATCGACAATTTTATAGCCATAGTAGGAACACCAAAAAAGATCCTACTGGACAATGCAACGTATTTCCGAAATGATCGTTTCAAGGGACAACTTCGAGAACGAGGAATAGAGACAAATTTTGTCAGCATCAGGCATCCACAGAGTAATCCTTCGGAACGATTCATACAGGAAGTGACGAAATTTCTTCGCATTGCAACAGATGGTCAACATCGCCACTGGGACAGGAAAATGGCGGAAATAGAAAGGTATCTAAATACAATTCCGAGCACAGTAACAAAAGAGACCCCAGAATACATCATGAAGGGTGTATTGCCGATAAGGCCATGGGAAGACCAAGAGCCAAAAGAATATCAACAGGTGATTGAAACCGTACAGAGAAGATTACGGCGAAGCAACGAAAAATATATCCAAAGACAGGAACAAAATAGAAAAAGAAGACCAGTGACTTTCCAAAAGGGTGAAAAAGTACTCGTGAGGGCATTACGAGTATCAAATCTTCCTGGGGGCATTTGCGCAAAGTTGATGCCTGTTTTCGAAGGCCCGTACATCGTGAATAATGAAAATGGGATAAATAGTTATGAGTTGAGGCACAGGAACTCGGAAAAGATCCGAGGAATTTATAATATTCACGATGTATACAAATATCACGAATAAAAGACAGAATTACATGAAGTAGCTAGTAAGTTAGGATATAAGACGTAGATTAAAGTAAGGAAATATACAGGGAGTTGGTTTTGCCTCGAGAAAATTTATTTAAAAATGCAGATAAATTTTATCGAATACAAGGCGGGGATTTGTTATATTTCTATTTGATATAAAAATTAAAATTTGATAATTATAAACAAAATTCACTTTAATATAAAATATTTTTAATTTTCTCAACCTCGGGCATATAAATTTAGAACAACCTGTATACAACAAATTGTTATATTTAATTTTAAGAAGTGATTAGAATAAGCGTACGAAACTCGGAACAATGTGCTTAGATAAACAAAGTGAATGACGCGTACCATTATCGTTCTTCTCGGAAGGTCGATCATTAGCCTATGCTAAATAAAACTCAGTGAAATAGATGATAGTTCATTATCGTTTTTCGCGGAAGGTTTCGATCATTAGCCTATGCTAAATAAGACTCATTTGAAAGAGAGAATAGGTCATTAAAATTTGTAAATAGTTAGAAAGTATTTTAGAATGGGAATTAAATATTTTCTTTTGAAATCCATTAAGCATATTTAGAAAGAATCCATTAAGCATATTTAGAAAGATTAAAAATTGGTTTTGAGGAATATTACGAATGAGAGTTGGTGGTGGAAGATTGATTTGTGAATCTGGAAGGGATATTTAGAAAGTAGGGGAATGGATGACAAAGTGAGAGCAGAATGTTTTGAGCTGTCGAGAAGTGAAGTCGAGTAGTAGACGGTAGTGTACGGAGAGTGAGAAGCCGGTGTAGTTCCGTGAGTGTGGAGTATCTATCGTGGAACGAGAAGTAGGCCAGGTCGAGAGTAAAAGAACCTCCTTGAGCCAAGAGTGTCCCGGTAGCTGATAGCAGTTTCGAGAAAGGTAGAACACAGCATCACGACAGACGCAGGAACGAGAGCTATTCGAGCTAGTTTTTCAAAGGAGAACATTACTGGAAGCCAGGACGAGGTTTGATCGCAGCCAAGGATAGCAGGAAACGGGTCTTGTGTGAGGACATTTTCAGTTCACCAGGAAAAGGTCAGTCTCATTTGTTTGGACATGAATGTATGGGTTTTTCGTATTAAATTCCACATAAAAAATTGAATAACATAAGCAATAATATCAGAAAAGCTTCATCAAACTTAAATAGAGTTGTTCCTAATAACTCCTAATAGTTAAATGTTAATAAAAACTTTCAATTGAAAACCAAAAGGAAATAAGATTCCCATTTGTAAATGTTATGTTTAAGAATAATAAGAAATAGCAAATATTAAGCATTGATTGCCTTTTAAATAAAATAAAAAATATTTTAATTATAATTGTAACCCATATGTGTATTTTTTTTACTCTTTTCTTTTCTATCCCGATTAGGAACCATTAAGAAATATTTAGAAGCCACGGAAGTAAGTAATTAATTTATAATTCGCCCTGAGATTGAAAACATATTGATATGTGATCCGGTTAATTAATTAGATTAGTATTAATACATTGATTAAATTAAGTGACATATAAGAATATTATCTCATATCAATAATCAAGATCACATATATATATATATATATATATATATATATATATATATATATATATATATATATATATATATATATATATATATATATGGCTCACAAATGATAGGAAGCCCGCTACAACCTGCAGATGAATGGAAGCCCTGCGGTTTACGGGGTAAGGGGATTGTACCACTGTCTTATTCCTACAGTCTTACGAAGCCCACTCGTATAAACGCGTTCACAGTGTATATGGATTACGCATTATACGAAGCCCGACGATGTTGCCATGTTTTAATTTACGTTTAAATAATACGACTGTTCTACGAGATCCTTATATGTGTATATAAGTCGTCATATTGCCTGTTATAAGAAGCCCAATTCTATTCAGCAATCTATACGAAGCATTTTAGAAGAGTCAAGATAGAACGAAAAGATGCATTGTTTCGGAGCAATTCAAACAAGATTATCTTTTTCTAAAACTTTTTTTGTTAGTTTATATGCATGTTAAAGTAAAAAGTTCTACTCACAGATTTTGCCGCTAATTGGTTATTATTTGTTTAAACAATAACAATAATTGTTTTGTACAGTGTGTCCAATTAACACGTTGACGGACACTGCGTCAAATGTATAAGCAAGTGTTGTGACACTATATGTATTTTGCAAAGTAGAATAGGGAAAATTTCAACGTATATAGACGTTGTGTCACATTACATCAATGGAAATTAGACGACTATATACGTTCTGTTCGTCAACGTGAAAAGTTGTGCATGGTCTAAATTAAAAATAGAACCATCAGTTCATTTTTTTAAAGCCGTATACGAGATATTATGTCAAAAAATATGAATTTTACTCAAGAGTAAAATAGCTTTATTATTCAAAATATTAAAAATTGTTATAATGAAAAGTTGTTTGGAATTAAGAACTATATTCTAATATGCCATTTCATCTTTCTAATTAAAAAAAGTTGAATTTTTTTTAATTATGGATATACAACATTATTTTCAGTTATTTCAATTATGATAACTCTTTTATTATAGACCAGTAAAGATCTGTGAAAAAACGTCTATTTTTGGATGTGAAAGGTGGCATTCGAATTTTTGCAGATAAAGTAAGGTGATAACTTCGTTAATAATAATTTACTTATGCTCCTTCTCAAATATGCCCGGAACATTAATAAAAAAAATAAAATATTTAAAAATTCGAAAAACGTCAATTTTTTCTGCTTTCTTTGCTTATAACTTTAAAACAATTCGTTTTGGAACAAAGTCGTACAAAAATAAAATAAAGATAATTGAATTTTGTATGATATCCGACTGGTCAAAAATGTCTTAACTTATTACCTTTTCTGCAATATAGCAATAAATACAAAATAAGGGGGCAAAATATGCCTGTTGTTATTCAATGTTTTTAACCACTTCGGTGGTACTTAGAACCTTAGTAATTCGCTTAGGAAATTCTTTGTAACATACTTAAACCGTGTATCAAATTTCATTAAAATCGACCTAATAAATTTTGCATAATAAATTTGCAATTTAAATGTTTTTAAAAAAGTTCAAATTTTTTAAAATCTTTCTGAACAAAAAGTAGACCATTTAGAAGTTGTCTAATTTTTTTACATACTTATAAAGAGGTGCTTTACCTATCTAATACACTTTACAGAATTAAAATCGGATTATTTAAGGGGCCTCAGCAATGTTTTAAACTTATAAACAATTTTTTGGCTTATAAACAAATAGCTTTGTTTAATAATAAAAAATTAATTTTGAGCAATGCAAATAATTAAAACCGGTATAATTTGATTTAAACTGTCAAATGCTGTCAGCAGAATTGCTATTTTATTTTTTAATCAAAAGTTATTCGCGTTCAAAAATTGCACTTTTTCGATTTTTTGAAAGTTCCACTGCGTTTATCTCGAAAACTATGCATCCTACGAAAAAACTAGTAAGAACATTTTTTGCTTAGACTTACCCAAGAAATATAAAAAAATGTTTTATTTTGCGAAAAATCGATGTTATATAATTCCTCAAGTTCTTTGTTTATAACAATTTTATTGACATCCGGATCAACTGTTACCCAAAAAAATCGTGTTCCACGGGTCAAATAATACATAAAAATCTTGGGTAAGTCCATCTAAATAAAGGAGCCCGCAGCACCCCCTCCTGGCCACAGGATTAATTTGTTTATAAGCCAAAAAATTGTTTATAACTTTAAAACATTGCTGAGGCTGCTTAAACAATCCGATTTTAATTCTGTAAAGTGCATTAGATAGGTGGAGTGCTTCTTTATATGTAAAAAAATTGACAAATCTTTGTATATACTAGTTTTTGTTGTGCAAGATTTTAAAAAATTTTAATTTTTTAAAAAAAGTTTAGATTGCAAAATTATTATTCAAAATCTAGTAAGTCAATTTTAATGAAATTTGGTGTACGGTTTTAGCACATTACAAAAATTTTCTAAGCGAATTAGGAAGGTTCCAAGTTTAACCTAAGTGATGGAAAATCATTGAATAAGAACAGGCTTGTTTTGCCCCCTTATTTTATATTTATTGCTATTTTGCAGCAAGGGTGACTAATTAAGAGATTTTTAACTAATCGCATCTGATAGAAAATTTAATTAGCTTTGTTTTATTCCTATACGACTTTGTTCCAAAATGAATCGTTTTAAAGTTATAAGCAAAAAAAGTAGAAAAAAAAACGAAATTTTTTGAAATTTTTAAATATTTTATTTTTTTTTATTAATGTCACCTAACTTTATCCGCAAAAATCTGAATGCCACCTCTCACATCCATCTAAAAACAGATCCTTACTGGTCTATTATTAATTATACGAAAAAAAGTTATCCTTTGTAAAAAGTTCTGCATGGCCAAAGACCTTAAATACAACCATCTTATATCAATTTTGATTAATTTTATACGAGGTATGTCAAAAAAGATAAATTTCGATCAAGAATAAAGTACCTTTATAGTTCAGAATATTTCAATGAGAAGGATGGAATATTGGAAGATGGTTTTTAGTGTTGTTCTGAAGCTGTTTTCTTGTGGGATTTTTATAATTATTTTGATTGGGAAATAAGCCACAATTAAATTGAAAAAATAATTTTATTAACGTTTCGACGCCCAAATCGGATGTCCTTGTCAAAATACAAAATATTACCGAGTAAATATTAGTAATATTTTATATTTTTACAACGACATCCGATTTGGGCATCGAAACGCGAATAAAATTATTTTTTCCATTTAATTGTGGCTTATTTCCCAACCAAAGATATATTCCCAACCTAGCGACCTTGTTATTTTGATTTAACAATGTTTGCATTTTTATTTTGACTTATATTTGACAGTTGACAGTTATATTGTACGTACTTATTAGTTTTAGTTCTAATAAATTTTGTTGGTTAGTTACATAAATAAATTAAGTAAAAATGAAAAAATGACTTGTTATTTGAGGAAGGTGGAAAAACCATATATATAACATGGGAGTAAAGTGCCTTTTCCTGCCTTGAATGATTACTGCCCTCCGCTACGCGTCGGGCAGTAAACTTCATTCTCGGGAGGAAAAGTAGCACTTTCCTCCCTTGTTATACAAATAGCTATATGTATCATAATTGAAATAAACAACTAAAAATAATGTTGATTAGAAAATTTTTTTTTTCCATTAGAAGAATGAAATTGCATATCAGAATATAGTTCTTAATTCCAAACAATCATGTTAAATTATATAATTTAAAATAATTTTAAAAATATCGTTGAATTTTGTTTCTATTTTGTTTTTGATTATGCTGAATCCGAATATGGCATTACAATTTGAAAAAAGCTTATAAAGAAGCTTTTCTACACTATGTCTGCGTAGCAAGGAACCATATTTGAAACATTTTTATTACAAATTTTACGAAAAAAAGTTTATTCTTCATAAATTGCTCTGCATAGTCTAAAATCTAAAACCCAATCATCAGATATCAAGTTTTATCAATTTTATACGAGGTATGTCAAAAATACGAATTTTGTTAAAGAGTAAAATACCTTTATATTCCAGAATATCAAAATATGGGTATTATAAAAAGTTGTTGGGAATTAAAAACTATGTTTTATTATAATTACATCATTATAATTGAAAAAAAAAAATTCAATGTTTTCTCAAATTACGGATACCCATCATCATTATTTTATTTCAATTATTTCAACTATTTTATTATTAATTTTACGAAAAAAAGTTATTCTTCATAAAATAGTCTATTCTGGTCTAAAGTCCAAAAAACAACCATCAGATATCAAACTTTTTCAATTTTATACGAGGTATGTAAAAAATATGACTTCTGCTTAACAGTTCAGTATGGTTTGTTCAACAGTAAATGGTTGAGTTCAATTAGTGCGGTCGTAAATATTATTAAATTTATCTGACCTGGCCCATTGTTAAGACCCACCCGGAGCGATAAGCAACCGAGGTAGACAGAGTTGGTCTTTTGACAATTAACACTGACTAGACGGTAATCCCATAATAAAGCAAAGAAATTGTACCAGAAAACATATTTAAATTTTACCTGAAACCGGACCTTTTATACTATTATCGGTTATTCCAGGATGTTTATAGTGGTAACTATTTGAACTCGACTATTTACTGTTAAACATACCATACCTTTATAGTTCACAATATCTCATTTAGAAGAATGTAATTGAACAGTGAAACATATTTTGTAATTCCAAACAACTTTTTTTAATAACAATTTTCGATATTGTGAAATCTAAAGGTACTTTACTATTGAGTGAAATTCATATTTTTTTACATACCTCGTATGTCAAAATGTAAAATCGTATGTAAAACCTCGTATGTAAAATTAATAAAATTTGATATTTGATGGTTGCATCTGAGATCATATACGATGCAGAGTATTTTATAAAGAATAACTTTTTTCGTAAAACTGGTAATAAAAAAGTTATTAATAGGTTCGAAGTTACGCAGACATAATGTTTAAGAGCTAAAAATATTTTTTTGTTGAAAATGTATTATTGTTCAAGCTTATTATTAAATTTATTTTAGGTAAGTTTTAGAGAAAACATTTTTGATCACTTTTTATAAACAATTTTTAGTTGGTAATTTTCGGTTTTTGTATTAAGTACATTTTTGTTATCTTTCTTAATTTTTGTCAAAAAGGAATCGTTTCATTCATAGTTTCATAGTTTCATTTCTAAAATAAAATTATGGAGTAAATTTTAAAAAATACATCAAATGCTTTTAAAAATCACCTATAAAATTGTAAAAAAATTTTTCAAACTTGAGTAATACCGTTTTAAAGTGCTGGTAATTCTGTAAACTACGTTTTTACTTAAAACTTACGTAAAAGTTTTCAAAAATTGCATTTTTGCGTAATATCATTTGAATTAAATTTTTGGCATTTTTTTGAATGAAACATTGTTTAGTAAGATGTTTGAAAGGTAAGTTGTGCAAATTTGAGAGCTTTATAAGAAAAATTTTATTAGTTACACATTTTTAAATAATGTTTAAACAAAATTCAGCCCACGCCGTACTTATGCCCATACATTTTATTTCTTTTTATTATAACCATAAGATTCTTAATTGTTTTTCTTTCCAATTAAGCTATCCTTTCTTGTTCCTTCTCTTAATTTCCTTCTTTCTTGTCCAATTTGTCGGTCGCTAGTCGTCATGGCGAGTACATGTACTCATTGTGATGACAATTTTATCGTTAATACAAAACGAATTAAATGTAAACTCTGCGAAAATTTGTATCATTATCATTGTGTTACAGTTAAGGACGCAGTAATTAAAGCTGTTAATGACTCTCCTAATGTTTTCTGGTTTTGTGGTGTTTGTGTCATTAGTTTGGAAGAAAGAATTAAAATAATAAGTTATATAAAAAGTGTAGAGACAAAAACTGAATCATTAATAGAAGATACCAAAAGAGTGATGGAAGCTGTAAAAGTTGATAGTGACCAGAAGAAAAAAGCATCCTATTCAGCTGTAGTATCAAGAGGGCAGTCATCGTTGATAATAAAACCTAAAATTAATCAAACCAGTAAAGAAACTAAAAATGAAGTGGCACAAAAAATTAAACCGGCAGATATTTCTGTAGCAGTCTCTAAAATTAAACCAGTCAGCCAAGGTAGATTACTAATTGAATGTGAAGATAAAGAATCATTGCAAAAACTTCAACATGCCGCCGTTAATGAATTATCGGAGAAATATGATATTGAAACGCCACAAATGGTAAACCCAAAAATTCTAATTACGGGGGTTAAACAAAATGAACTGGTTGATGAAACTGTGTTTTTAAATAATATTAAAAAACAAAATTTCTTAGAAACGATGTCGACCAACGAGATAAAAATTATTAAAAAATACGTCCCTAAAAATAAAAATTATTATAGTGTTATTGTTGAAACATCTGCAGATGTGTTTAAGCACTTAATTAATAAACAGAAGATCTTCATTGGTTGGGAAAGTTGTTGTGTGTACGAACATATTAACGTGTTACGGTGTTTTAAGTGTTGGCGCTTTAACCATAAAGCCGAACACTGTACAGTGCCCCATATTGTGTGTGCAGAATGTGCTGGTCCACACAAGAGCAGTGAGTGTAAGGAAGATGAAAAAAAAGTGTACAAACTGTAAGTATGCGCACGAAGTTTTAAAAATCCCTGGAATAAAATTTAATCATTCTGTCTTCGATAAGACATGCGTGTCTTACAAGCGAGCATGTGACCAAGCAAAAGCCAGAACGAAATACATCTAGCAACTACCGGTAAGTCATCAGAACAATTCTAATCCAAATGGTTTAATCTTATGTGTTAATATAGAAGGTCTAACAACCCATTTTTGTGAGTTAAAACAGTTACTAACAGATTTTCAACCGGTTCTTGTAGTTGTAACGGAAACTCACATAACTAATGATATTGTTGAAGCTGAATACCAGATAAAAGGTTACAATTGTTCTGTAAATTATTCCACTAGCAGACACACTGGAGGGGTAATCTGTTATGTACGTAGTCATATTATTTACCGAGAATTGAAACAATTTTCAATTCAAATGGAGTATTGGTGCACACTTCTTAAAGTAACGATTGGTCAAAAGCATTTAATTATTGGTGGTGTATATAGATCACCAAATGGATCTAGTGCTGTATTTTTTTATTTTCTTCAAGAATTATTTGAGTTAGAAGAAATGTGTACAAATGACATTGTCATGTTGGGAGATTTTAATGTAAATGTGTTAAATGTGTCTGTAGTCGGGACTAAACTCTTAAATATTATTCAAGCAGCTGGATGTAAACAAATCGTTAAAATACCAACACGAATTACTGCAAACTCCAGAACTCTAATAGATCTAATTATCACAAATTGCAAACTTCAAGAAACTGACCGAACTTTTCCGAAATTTACTGATCACGACATTATTGGTACGTCCATTAATATTTGTGCAAAAAAGAATTTAAAAATGGTATCTTCAAGATATATTACGCCTGAGAAAATTGAAGAAATTAACATTGATTTAATTGGAAAAGATTGGAATTATTCGTCTACCAATGTTGACGTTTTGTATGAATACTTTTTAAATAATATCAGAAGCAGTTTGGATAAGATAGCACCAACCCAACATAAATTCCGTTCTGATAGTAGTTATTGGATTGATGAAGAAGTACGAAATTTACAAAGAGAAAGAGACATCTGTTTTTCAACATTTCGGTATACGAATAATCCATTAGATTTTCAACGGTACTAACGGAAGAGGAATGAAGTTGTTACTTTAATTAGAAGAAAGGAAACAATATTTTACGAGCAAAAAATTGATCAATGTCGCTATGACAGTAAAAGGATGTGGAGTACTTTAAAAGAAATTGTAAATAGTAGTAATAATACATCGAATTTTAGCGTATTAGATAGTAGGTTAAATGTTACTAAAGACTTAAATACGTTTTACTTTGATAGTATTGATGGGATTGCTGAAAATATTCCTAGATCCTCAAATTTTTCTGAAATACAGCTTGATATTGTTTCTAAGATTGATCCTTTTCCCATCATTTCACTTGGTAAATTGCATAAAGTGGTAAGTAGTTTAAAAAATAAAGCAACTGGTGACGATATTCTGACAGTGTCACTGTTGAAAGGGATATTTTCAGTGGTTGGTTACCCATTGTTAAACATAGTTAATACCTGCCTGCAAGCAGGAGTTCTGCCGTCAGTATTAAAATGTAGTACCATAATACCTGTACCAAAAATAAGTAAACCACGGGCGTTTGAAGATTTTAGGCCGATTAATTTACTTCCGATAATCGAAAAAATCATTGAATTATTAGTTTATGATCACTTATTTAACTATTTAAATGAATAAAATTTGCTGTTTGTAAATCAATCTGGTTTTAGATGTAGGCACTCTACTGAAACAGCATGCCAGTTAGTATGTAACACATGGAAGAAAGATATAGATGACGGTAAAATAGTAATTAGTGTCTTTGTAGATTTAAAAAGGGCTTTTGAAACAATAGACAGGCAGATGTTATTAACGAAATGCAAAAATTATGGAATAACTGGAGTTGTGTTCAAATGGCTAGAAAATTATCTAAACGGTAGATGTCAAAAAACTAAAGTAAATAATAATATTTCAGACGAAATAGGTACTATATATGGAGTTCCCCAAGGAAGCGTTCTTGGACCATTATTATTTATTTTATATATAAATGATCTACATCTATATCTTAAAAATTCATTTGTAAATCTGTTTGCAGATGATACATTAATTTCTGTCTCTGGACAAGATTTTAATAATTTAGTTCAAACAATAAATGATGAATTAGATATTCTTAATAATTGGTTGATGGCAAATAAATTGAAACTAAATGCTCAAAAAACTAAGTGTATGATTTTGGGCACTAAGATAAATTGTTCTAAATTTAATCAAGGAAATTTTAGTATTGAAATAGGTGAAGATATAATAAGCTATGTAGATGAAATTAAATATCTTGGAATTTTATTTGATCCACAGTTAAATTTTACCAAACATATAAATTTTCTGTGTAAAAAAATTGGTAAAAAAATCGGTTACTTCTCTAGAATATCTAAAGGGCTTTCCCGATGGTCTAGGAAGATTGTGTATAATACAATAATATTTCCGCATTTTAATTATTGTATGTCACTGTTTATTTCATGTTCAAATGAACAGGTATATCGTTTGCAGTTGCTTCAAAATAAAGCTATGAGAATTTTCCGTGGATGTAGCAAGTATACCTCTATAAACTTTATGCTGGAAACATTAAATTTTTTAGATGTTAATCAGCTTATTACTGAGTCATGTTTGGTGTTAATATTTAAAATTATTAACAAGCAAGTTCCTCAATACTTCAATAATTATGTCATTAAAAGATCACTTTTGTTACGTCAGTATAATTTAAGATTTGATAATTATCATATTGAAAGGTTCAATACAAGTGCCATGGAAAAAACTCTTTTTGTTGAAGGACTAAGAATATATAACAGTCTACCATCTAGCATAAAAGATTCACCAAATGTTAAAGTCTTCAAAAGTAGGTTAAAAAAATTGTATTTTAAGAATTAGTTGATTTTTCGTTTTTAAGTTATAGTTATTTAAATATATGTAAATGTTTATTTGTAATGTATTAGCTAAAAAGCTAAATAAATCCTATTATAATTTGTAAAATTTTATTTGATCCATTAATTAGAGAAATACACTGAAATAACTCAGCCGTGCACTTCGCTAGTTGACTTTAACGTTATAAATAAAAAGTTACAGAAGCTACAGATTTAATTTTATAAAAATTTTAATCTTATATTTAGGTTTTTTTCAATAGTCTGAATTTTTCAATAGTCAAGTCAGTTTTTTTCTAAAATTTATATTTTCGGGGTTATTTAAAGAAACATCTAATTTCGCAGTTCATTTGTTTAATAAAAAATTAAGTGCCCACTTCTAGAGTAGAACTTTTTAATATGTTGTTTATTAAACATTTCTTAGGGCCATCGGTACATAATTCGCAAATATTTTAAGGCTATCCCTACTTTTTCTGTCTTTACACGGCAAATTACCTGTAGTAAAATTGTCACTGGTATGGATATGTAAACTTTACTTGACAATTTCATCATTAACTGTAAAGATGGCTTTTGAATGTTCTTGGATAACTTTTACTGGTATAATTAATTGCCTTAATTGTTAATTCAGTTAATTAATATGATTATTTCATATTTCCGACCAATAGAAAGCTACAGAAATACAAATTAAATTGATCATTTTTGATAATATCCCATCGTCAAGTATATTACGTCAGATGTCCTTCGTTGCTGTGAAAAAATACATTTAGTGACATTAATGACAATTACTGTTTTAAAACTTATAAAAGTGATGACTTTCAATCGTCAAATATTTATAACAACTGTGTGTTTAATTGTACTAATTTGTACTTACACAAATAAATTACAATAAAATTTTGGTTTTAAACAGTTTTATTCATGAAATAATCGCAGCAAATTGCAGCTCGATCTCTGAAATTATTATCGAATTGTTTCCCTCGTGCCACTTGATGTAATTTCACTCTCCTTCGGGTCGTGAAACTAATACTGTCAAAGTGTCACTCGGGAAAAATTCGATAATTTCAGAGCTCTTGTGCAATTACTACTGATAATTTTTTCACTACCTGTGTATTCAGTAATAATTTATCTACTGTACAACAAAAGCTAATAATCAATCGAGAAAAGAGGAAAAGTGATAAAGTGATTTTTTAATAATATATTGTTACTATGAAACGCTTAAAATTTTGAACATCTGTAACAACACAATACTTGGATCACTGAATATATCCTGGTGTATTCTCTGCTTTGGATCTTCCATAAATAATAAACAATAAATAACTTTTTATTAAGTTCACGTCTTAAATCAATTATTTATCAAACACATTATCAATATTATTTAATCAACAACTGAAAATATTCCCAATGCCAGGTCAAATATTTAAAATTGTCACTGTCTGACTGACAATATGCTGGCAATATTCTATTTACTACTGACAAAGATTTGGAAAATATTACCACGGACATTGTGTTCATTTTTTTTCAAATCCTGAAAAAAAAAACAATAAATATTTTTGAAAAATTTAAACGCAAAATGAAAGACTAAATTATTACCGAGGGCCGAAAGTCTCTTACAATAAATAATAAGTTTATTTTGAATGAGATATTTTGAAATTAAAAGTAACACTAAATTTTCTTTTAGTTTTTTCACTTATTAAAATAAACATTATAGAAGTTCTCAGGGACTTTCGGCCCTCGCTAATAACGTAATCTCTTATTCTGAGTTTAAAATTTTCAAAAATACTTATTAGTTTTCTCAGAATTCGAAAAAAAAATTAATTCCATTTGAGTAGCATTTCAGCAGAAACTACGTACCCATCCCCTTAATGAAATTAAAAAACATCTATATTGTTTGATTTTTTCCGAAGGGAAAATCTATATGCATTTGTATTAAATATTTTGTATTTGTATTAAATGAGGCGATCAGAGCAACAGTGGCACAGTCCACAAATTGAGCATTTTTAGATTAATACATCAATAAAAGCAGAAAAATTGGATATATGGTTCAACAGTGGTCTAAACAATCTAGCTCTATATTTGGCAAGATGGCACTACATAATGTATTGTTGCCTTGACAAATACTAAAAATACGAATGAAACAGTGGCCTAACCCTCAATTGTGTGGCTCAGACCCATCAAACAAGTGTTCATCGTATCAGAATCAGAATAATACGCATAATTCATAAGAATGACTATTTTTAATTTTATAAAGTAATATTTAATAATAATAACTTTAACACCGCCCTTGACTGAGTGGTAAGAGCGCCTACCTTTGGATCGAAAAATCCGAATGGTTGTGAGTTCGAATCTCACCAGGGTGAGAAATGTTTCATTTATTATAAATTAATAAATGAAAATAGTTTCTGTCCTTGTGGGATCGGTACTCACCGGAGGGG
Source organism: Diabrotica virgifera virgifera (assembly GCF_917563875.1). NCBI lineage: Eukaryota > Metazoa > Arthropoda > Insecta > Coleoptera > Chrysomelidae > Diabrotica > Diabrotica virgifera. Next base: position 110,037,634 of record NC_065450.1, read on the forward strand.
CCGCAGACGTTCGGATACAGTTAGCGTCTCTTTGCAAAGACAATGACGTCAACTTTGCAAAGTAACAAGACACTTACTCAACACACACACACACACACTACACATTACACTAGGTACCTAACTGTTAAAAATTACCGTATCTACCATGCCAATGGCCATTAGTTGTCGAGGCATTAACCTTTTTTAACCCGGCACCTGCCACGTGGCTTTGCAAGGCGCCAACTGCCACGTGGGGTGCTCACAGCACCCCTTAAAAATTTTCTGTGATCTACTTGTTTAAAAACAAAATAATGTGTTGAGTAACACAAGAATATAAAAAAAACATGTTTTATTGACTTATTAGCCACTAATATGTTATAAAAGCTAAAAAATAACATGAAAAAGGTGTCACAAGCAAACTAGCAAGTACCAAGCCATAATAAATGAAGTCAAGTAAAATATCTAAAATTTAGTGAGTATATAGTTTATATTAATAACTTAAATCATTTATTTCAATAAAACATGTAAATTTGACTTGTTTATCAAAAATTCAAAAAAAAATTTAAATTTAAAGTGCAAGATGATGACACCCCAATTCGATTTTAGAGCTATAAGTTCAGAATGACACTAAATAACCACTTCAAACACTAACACATCTATGCTATATAATATTATAGAAAGCTACTATGACACCACAGCTCCGTTACCAAACTTGAAATACCAAATATTTGATAAAAATGGGTTATGGGGTGCTGGTAGCACCCCACGTGGCAGGTGCCAGGTTAAATAAAAAAAACAATAATTTAATTTGTCATATTAATTTCCTATTTGGTAGCAAATTTTGTGGCTTATTACAAACTAAAATAGTAAATTAGTAATACAAAGTATTAATTTGTATTAATTGTATCAATTAAAATAAATAATTCTTTTGCGATTCAATTTTTAAATCTTTTTTCTGTCGGTATCTTACTGTGTACAGGTAATGCTAAGAATTACCATAATCTGTTCTCGGGAGTCTTAGTACACAAGATTAATGACGATGAACGACCCAAAAATACGAAAAATGTGCATTGCCAGGTAATAATAAAAATGTTTACAACCTAATGGTACTTTGAGGAATACGCAAAAACGTTGCCAAACTTCAGGGCTTCTTATAATCGGTAGCTCAATGTGGGCTTCCTAACAATGCTGAACTTCTACAGAGTATATACTTTTTTTCGCAGCGCAAACTGGTGGTAGATACCATGAACTACGAGTGTATGTTTTGATAATAATTCCAGGCATAAGCAGCCCGGGCTTCGTATTGTTAATCATGATTTCAGAGCTACCTATGGTACATTTCTAAAATTTGTCCGAATATATATGAAGCCCAAGCGTATTTACATGTTCTGAGCTTGGTTAAAATATCGAGAGATGGTGTAAAGTACGTTTTTTGGGGAAATAACATTAAAGAATTACGAAGCCCGAATGCGGGCTTCGTAAGGAGGTGTCGGGCTTCGTATGACCGGTGCGATATAGCGTTTTTGGCGTCCTAAAGTCGGAATCCATATATATATATATATATATATATATATATATATATATATATATATATATATATATATATATATCAAACAAATGAAATAGAGAATGTGGAAAATCCCCTTACGAACAATTCACACATCCACCATTTCAGGTTGGGAAAAATTTCTTGAATAGAATCAAAGATCCAAACACCTGTTCTTAGAAATGTGTTTCGCCCTCTTCAACCTCTCTGGGCTTATCAATAAAGATGAGAGGTTGAATATCTTTAGACACATTCCATCAAAAAACAACATTCGAGACCCAGACATAGCAGGAGCGTATATCTACGCCGCATAATCTGACCATGACAGCCTCACGTTTTAATTCCCTAATTACTATAAGTAAAATATATGTTTGAAAAACAAAAAAAACAAAAGATGTAAATCTTTGAAACACACTCAGTGATCAAAAGATCTAAGTTATTGGTTTATATATATATATATATATATATATATATATATATATATATATATATATATATATATATATATATATATATATATATATATATATATATATATATATATATATATATATATGATTATTAATATGTTGTGACTGTTAAATTATAATATAAATTTGTTAATTTTTGGGGAATTCAGTCAATATTTGGTAGGCTAATTAGTGAAACACTTTGAACTGTTGTCGAGCTTTCGAAAAATTTTATTTTCTTTCTCAAGACAATCTAAAAATGAAGATATATAAATTTAGATAACATTAAAAAAATATAAACTTACTGCTCGTGGTTACAAAATTATTATACAACTTAAAAACATGAAGAAATTTAAAAAAAATATAAATGTAAACGTAATAATTTTGAAATATGTCAAAACTAAATCACTCAAAAAGATGTAATTATTATTAAAATTATAAAAGTGATTAATGATGATCATGTTTTCATTTTTCAAGACGCAACAATTTTGGAAAGAGAAATTAATTTGCGTAAAAGAGAGTTTAAAGAAATGATTTGGATAAAAAAATCAAATTGTATTAATAAAAGATCTGACATTAATAATTTAAGTATCATTTATAATAACATTTTGTCATAATAAATAAATAAATTAGAAATATATATAAAAAATTTAATAGATAATACATTAACAATTTTATCATTTTTATACATTGTTTTTATTCGTTAGTTTCTTTCCCATCCTTTTGAATTAATATAGTAGTCAAACGACATCTTTTTGAGTGATTTAGTTTTGACATATTTCAAAATTATTACGTTTACATTTATATTTTTTTAAAATTTCTTCATGTTTTTAAGTTGTATAATAATTTTGTAACCACGAGCAGTAAGTTTATATTTTTTTAATGTTATCTAAATTTATATATCTTCATTTTTAGATTGTCTTGAGAAAGAAAATAAAATTTTTCGAAAGCTCGACAACAGTTCAAAGTGTTTCACTAATTAGCCTACCAAATATTGACTGAATTCCCCAAAAATTAACAAATTTATATATATATATATATATATATATATATATATATATATATATATATATATATATATATTAAGAAGACAATATATATATATATATATATATATATATATATATATATGGATTCCGACTTTAGGAAGCCAAAAACGCTATATTGCACCGGTCATACGAAGCCCGACACCTCCTTACGAAGCCCGGATTCGGGCTTCGTAATTCTTTAATGTTATTTCCCCAAAAAACGTACTTTACACCATCTCTCGATATTTTAACCAAGCTCAGAACATGTAAATACGCTTGGGCTTCATATATATTCGGACAAATTTTAGAAATGTACCATAGGTAGCTCTGAAATCATGATTAACAATACGAAGCCCGGGCTGCTTATGCCTGGAATTATTATCAAAACATACACTCGTAGTTCATGGTATCTACGACCAGTTTGCGCTGCGAAAAAAAGTATATACTCTGTAGAAGTTCAGCAGCGTTAGGAAGCCCACATTGAGCTACCGATTATAAGAAGCCCTGAAGTTTGGCAACGTTTTTGCGTATTCCTCAAAGTACCATTAGGTTGTAAACATTTTTATTATTACCTGGCAATGCACATTTTTCGTATTTTTGGGTCGTTCATCGTCATTAATCTTGTGTACTAAGACTCCCGAGAACAGATTATGGTAATTCTTAGCATTACCTGTACACAGTAAGATACCGACAGAAAAAAGATTTAAAAATTGAATCGCAAAAGAATTATTTATTTTAATTGATACAATTAATACAAATTAATACTTTGTATTACTAATTTACTATTTTAGTTTGTAATAAGCCACAAAATTTGCTACCAAATAGGAAATTAATATGACAAATTAAATTATTGTTTTTTTTTATTTAAAAAAGGTTAATGCCTCGACAACCAATGGCCATTGGCATGGTAGGTACGGTAATTTTTAACAGTTAGGTATCTAGTGTAATGTGTAGTGTGTGTGTGTGTGTGTATGTTGAGTAAGTGTCTTGTTACTTTGCAAAGTTGACGTCATTGTCTTTGCAAAGAGACGCTAACTGTATCCGAACGTCTGCGGTCCCTCCGGTGAGTACCGATCCCACAAGGACAGAAACTATTTTCATTTATTAATTTATAATAAATGAAACATTTCTGACCCTGGTAAGATTCGAACTCACAACCATTCGGATTTTTCGATCCAAAGGTAGGCGCTCTTACCACTCAGTCAAGGACGGGGTTAAAGTTATTATTATTAAGTATTACTTTATAAAATTAAAAATAGTCATTCTTATGAATTATGCGTATTATTCTGATTCTGATACGATGAACACTTGTTTGATGGGTCTGAGCCACACAATTGAGGGTTAGGCCACTGTTTCATTCGTATTTTTAGTATTTGTCAAGGCAACAATACATTATGTAGTGCCATCTTGCCAAATATAGAGCTAGATTGTTTAGACCACTGTTGAACCATATATCCAATTTTTCTGCTTTTATTGATGTATTAATCTAAAAATGCTCAATTTGTGGACTGTGCCACTGTTGCTCTGATCGCCTCATTTAATACAAATACAAAATATTTAATACAAATGCATATAGATTTTCCCTTCGGAAAAAATCAAACAATATAGATGTTTTTTAATTTCATTAAGGGGATGGGTACGTAGTTTCTGCTGAAATGCTACTCAAATGGAATTCATTTTTTTTTCGAATTCTGAGAAGACTAATAAGTATTTTTGAAAATTTTAAACTCAGAATAAGAGATTACGTTATTAGCGAGGGCCGAAAGTCCCTGAGAACTTCTATAATGTTTATTTTAATAAGTTACAGGGCTAAAAAACTAAAAGAAAATTTAGTGTGACTTTTAATTTCAAAATATCTCATTCAAAATAAACTTTTTATTTATTGTAAGAGACTTTCGGCCCTCGGTAATAATTTAGTCTTTCATTTTACGTTTAAATTTTTCAAAAATATTTATTAGGATTTGAAAAAAAATGAACACAATGTCCGTGGTAATATTTTACAAATCTTTGTCAGTAGTATATAGAATATTGCCAGCATATTGTCAGTCAGACAGTGACAATTTTAAATATTTGACCTGGCATTGGGAATATTTTCAGTTGTTGATTAAATAATATTGATAATGTGTTTGATAAATAATTGATTTAAGACGTGAACTTAATAAAAAGTTATTTATTGTTTATTATTTATGGAAGATCCAAAGCAGAGAATACACCAGGATACATTCAGTGATCCAAGTATTGTGTTGTTACAGATGTTCAAAATTTTAAGCGTTTCATAGTAACAATATATTATTAAAAAATCACTTTATCACTTTTCCTCTTTTCTCGATTGATTATTAGCTTTTTCCGCAAATCGCCAGGAAATTTTGACATTCCTGTCAAAATTTCTTGAAGAAAAAGTCAGGACTTCCTTACTGTAAGGAAATGTCATTTCCTTACTGTAAGGAAATGATATTTCCGTACAGTTGTTAGTGTTCTACATAAATGATAGAAAACACATTGCTATTAAAACCTTGTAAATTACCTTAATCATTAAATTTTCTTTATCTGGAGCTTCCTGGATAAATTTTTCAATTTCTTCCTTCATTAAAATCTTAGATTTCTTTGCCCTATAACCTTGAGCTTGCCGTTTCAATAAAGAACGAAGTTTTGAGTATGTAGATATATCTACATTGTGTTTAAGTGCAAGGGTTGACTTCAGCATTGAATAATTGGCCCATAATGTTGAAGATTTCATCTTTAAACAAAGGTCTAGGAAGTATGCCATTACAACATTTTCTGAGAAAGAACTCGTATTTTTACTCATGCGATAATCCATAAAACGTCTGTATGCATTTTCGTACTTTTCTCTTGATTTCTTTGGCAATAATTCTAATGAAGCAGTATTCACTGCCTCAACCAGCTCTGGAGGAGTCCCAGGAATGGAAATTTCATCATCACTTATCATTTTACTTTCGAGAACACCAGCAATTAAATTTATAAGCGTCAAGTTTGACAATTCAACCTCAATACGTTTCCATAGTAACCCAAGTAATTTTATTAGGAATTTCAAAGCACCATTTATTTGGGAATAAAATTATCGCGTTTTTTTTAAATCAATCAATATCTGTCGAATTTTAAACGATTTGCGGAAAAATAGTATGTTTACCTCGTAGGAAAAGCCACATTCCTGGACTCTGTGTTGCTAAGTCTCGGCTTGCGCCTCGACTTAGCAATCTTCACAGTCGTCCAGGAATGTTAAGCTTTTCCTACCCGGTAAACAATGTACTATTGTTGTACAGTAGATAAATTATTACTGAATACATAGGTAGTGAAAAAATTATCAGTAGTAATTGCACAAGAGCTCTGAAATTATCGAATTTTTCCCGAGTGACACTTTGACAGTATTAATTTCACGACCCGAAGGGGAGTGAAATTACGTCAAGTGGCACGAGGGAAACAATTCGATAATAATTTCAGAGATCGAGCTGCAATTTGCTGCGATTATTTCATGAATAAAACTGTTTAAAACCAAAATTTTATTGTAATTTATTTGTGTAAGTACAAATTAGTACAATTAAACACACAGTTGTTATAAATATTTGACGATTGAAAGTCATCACTTTTATAAGTTTTAAAACAGTAATTGTCATTAATGTCACTGAATGTATTTTTTCACAGCAACGAAGGGCATCTGACGTAATAAACTTGACGATGGGATATTATCAAAAATGATCAATTTAATTTGTATTTCGGTAGCTTTCTATTGGTCGGAAATATGAAATAATCATATTAATTAACTGAATTAACAATTAAGGCAATTAATTATACTAGTAAACGTTATCCAAGAACATTCAAAGGCCATCTTTACAGTTAATGATGAAATTGTCAAGTAAAGTTTACATATCCATACCAGTGACAATTTTACTACACGTAATTTGCCGTGTAAAGACAGAAAAAGTAGGGATAGCCTTAAAATATTTGCGAATTATGTACCGATGGCCCTAAGAAATGTTTAATAAACAACATATTAAAAAGTTCTACTCTAGAAGTGGGCACTTAATTTTTTATTAAACAAATGAACTGCGAAATTAGATGTTTCTTTAAATAACCCCGAAAATATAAATTTTAGAAAAAAACTGACTTGACTATTGAAAAATTCAGACTATTGAAAAAAACCTAAATATAAGATTAAAATTTTTATAAAATTAAATCTGTAGCTTCTATAACTTTTTATTTATAACGCTAAAGTCACCCTTCTCACAAACATTGGCGCACTGTAAACTAGCGAAGTGCACGGCTGAGTTATTTCAGTGTATTTCTCTAATTAATGGATCAAATAAAATTTTACAAATTATAATAGGATTTATTTAGCTTTTTAGCTAATACATTACAAATAAACATTTACATATATTTAAATAACTATAACTTAAAAACGAAAAATCAACTAATTCTTAAAATTTTTTTAACCTACTTTTGAAGACTTTAACATTTGGTGAATCTTTTATGCTAGATGGTAGACTGTTATATATTCTTAGTCCTTAAACAAAAAGAGTTTTTTCCATGGCACTTGTATTGAACCTTTCAATATGATAATTATCAAATCTTAAATTATACTGACGTAACAAAAGTGATCTTTTAATGACATAATTATTGAAGTATTGAGGAGCTTGCTTGTTAATAATTTTAAATATTAACACCAAACATGACTCAGTAATAAGCTGATTAACATATAAAAAATTTAATGTTTCCAGCATAAAGTTTATAGAGGTATACTTGCTACATCCAAGGACAATTCTCATAGCTTTATTTTGAAGCAACTGCAAACGATATACCTGTTCATTTGAACATGAAATAAACAGTGGCATACAATAATTAAAATGCGGAAATATTATTGTATTATACACAACCTTCCTAGACCATCGGGAAAGCCCTTTAGATATTCTAGAGAAGTAACCGATTTTTTTACCAATTTTTTTACACAGAAAATTTATATGTTTGGTAAAATTTAACTGTGGATCAAATAAAATTTCAAGATATTTAATTTCATCTACATAGCTTATTATATCTTCACCTATTTCAATACTAAAATTTCCTTGATTAAATTTAGAACAATTTTTCTTAGTACCCAAAATCATACACTTAGTTTTTTTAGCATTTAGTTTCAATTTATTTGCCATCAACCAATTATTAAAAATATCTAATTCATCATTTATTGTTTGAACTAAATTATTAAAATCTTGTCCAGAGACAGAAATTAATGTATCATCTGCAAACAGATTTACAAATGAATTTTTAAGATAGAGATGTAGATCATTTATATATAAAACAAATAATAATGGTCCAAGAACGCTTCCTTGGGGAACTCCATATATAGTACCTATTTCGTCTGAAATATTATTATTTACTTTAGTTTTTTGACATCTACCGTTTAGATAATTTTCTAGCCATTTGAACACAACTCCAGTTATTCCATAATTTTTGCATTTCGTTAATAACATCTGCCTGTCTATTGTTTCAAAAGCCCTTTTTAAATCTACAAAGACACTAATTACTATTTTACCGTCATCTATATCTTTCTTCCATGTGTTACATAATAACTGGCATGCAGTTTCAGTAGAGTGCCTACATCTAAAACCAGATTGATTTACAAACAGCAAATTATATTCATTTAAATAGTTAAATAAGTGATCATAAACTAATAATTCAATGATTTTTTCGATTATCGGAAGTAAATTAATCGGCCGAAAATCTTCAAACGCCTGTGGTTTACTTATTTTTGGTACAGGTATTATGGTACTACATTTTAATACTGACGGCAGAACTCCTGCTTGCAGGCAGGTATTAACTATGTTTAACAATGGGTAACCAACCACTGAAAATATCCCTTTCAACAGTGACACTGTCAGAATATCGTCACCAGTTGCTTTATGTTTTAAACTACTTACCACTTTATGCAATTTACTAAGTGAAATGATGGGAAAAGGATCAATCTTAGAAACAATATCAAGCTGTATTTCAGAAAAATTTGAGGATCTAGGAATATTTTCAGCAATCCCCTCAATACTATCAAAGTAAAACGTATTTAAGTCTTTAGTAACATTTAACCTACTATCTAATATGCTAAAATTCGATGTATTATTACTACTATTTACAATTTCTTTTAAAGTACTCCACATCCTTTTACTGTCATAGCGACATTGATCAATTTTTTGCTCGTAAAATATTTTTTCCTTTCTTCTAATTAAAGTAACAACTTCATTCCTCTTCCGTTTGTACCGTTGAAAATCTAATGGATTATTCGTATACCGAAATGTTGAAAACAGATGTCTCTTTCTCTTTGTAAATTTCGTACTTCATCAATCCAATAACTACTATCAGAACGGAATTTATGTTGGGTTGGTGCTATCTTATCCAAACTGCTTCTGATGTTATTTAAAAAGTATTCATACAAAACGTCAACATTGGTAGACGAATAATTCCAATCTTTTCCAATTAAATCAATGTTAATTTCTTCAATTTTCTCAGGCGTAATATATCTTGAAGATACCATTTTTAAATTCTTTTTTGCACAAATATTAATGGACGTACCAATAATGTCGTGATCAGTAAATTTAGGAAAAGTTCGGTCAGTTTCTTGAAGTTTGCAATTTGTGATAATTAGATCTATTAGAGTTCTGGAGTTTGCAGTAATTCGTGTTGGTATTTTAACGATTTGTTTACATCCAGCTGCTTGAATAATATTTAAGAGTTTAGTCCCGACTACAGACACATTTTACACATTTAAATTAAAATCTCCCAACATTACAATGTCATTTGTACACATTTCTTCTAACTCAAATAATTCTTGAAGAAAATCAAAAAATACAGCACTAGATCCATTTGGTGATCTATATACACCACCAATAATTAAATGCTTTTGACCAATCGTTACTTTAAGAAGTGTGCACCAATACTCCATTTGAATTGAAAATTGTTTCAATTCTCGGTAAATAATATGACTACGTACATAACAGATTACCCCTCCAGTGTGTCTGCTAGTGGAATAATTTACAGAACAATTGTAACCTTTTATCTGGTATTCAGCTTCAACAATATCATTAGTTATGTGAGTTTCCGTTACAACTACAAGAACCGGTTGAAAATCTGTTAGTAACTGTTTTAACTCACAAAAATGGGTTGTTAGACCTTCTATATTAACACATAAGATTAAACCATTTGGATTTGAATTGTTCTGATGACATGACTTACCGGTAGTTGCTAGATGTATTTCGTTCTGGCTTTTGTTTGGTCACATGCTCGCTTGTAAGACACGCATGTCTTATCGAAGACCGAATGATTAAATTTTATTCCAGAGATTTTTAAAACTTCGTGCGCATACTTACAGTTTGTACACTTTTTTTCATCTTCCTTACACTCACTGCTCTTGTGTGGACCAGCACATTCTGCACACACAATATGGGGCACTGTACAGTGTTCGGCTTTATGGTTAAAGCGCCAACACTTAAAACACCGTAACACGTTAATATGTTCGTACACACGACAACTTTCCCAACCAATGAAGATCTTCTGTTTATTAATTAAGTGCTTAAACACATCTGCAGAGGTTTCAACAATAACACTATAATAATTTTTATTTTTAGGGACGTATTTTTTAATAATTTTTATCTCGTTAGTCGACATCGTTTCTAAGAAATTTTGTTTTTTAATATTATTTAAAAACACAGTTTCATCAACCAGTTCATTTTGTTTAACCCCCGTAATTAGAATTTTTGGGTTTACCATTTGTGGCGTTTCAATATCATATTTCTCCGATAATTCATTAACGGCGGCATGTTGAAGTTTTTGCAATGATTCTTTATCTTCACATTCAATTAGTAATCTACCTTGGCTGACTGGTTTAATTTTAGAGACTGCTACAGAAATATCTGCCGGTTTAATTTTTTGTGCCACTTCATTTTTAGTTTCTTTACTGGTTTGATTAATTTTAGGTTTTATTATCAACGATGACTGCCCTCTTGATACTACAGCTGAATAGGATGCTTTTTTCTTCTGGTCACTATCAACTTTTACAGCTTCCATCACTCTTTTGGTATCTTCTATTAATGATTCAGTTTTTGTCTCTACACTTTTTATATAACTTATTATTTTAATTTTTTCTTCCAAACTAATGACACAAACATCACAAAACCAGAAAACATTAGGAGAGTCATTAACAGCTTTAATTACTGCGTCCTTAACTGTAATACAATGATAATGATACAAATTCTCGCAGAGTTTACATTTAATTCGTTTTGTATTAACGATAAAATTGTCATCACAATGAGTACATGTACTCGCCATGACGACTAACGACCGACAAATTGGACAAGAAAGAAGGAAATTAAGAGAAGGAACAAGAAAGGATAGCTTAATTGGAAAGAAGAACAATTAAGAATCTTATGGTTATAATAAAAAGAAATAAAATGTATGGGCATAAGTACGGTGTGGGCTGAATTTTGTTTAAACATTATTTAAAAATGTGTAACTAATAAAATTTTTCTTATAAAGCTCTCAAATTTGCACAACTTACCTTTCAAACATATTACTAAACAATGTTTCATTCAAAAAAATGCCAAAAATTGAATTCAAATGATATTACGCAAAAATGCAATTTTTGAAAACTTTTACGTAAGTTTTAAGTAAAAACGTAGTTTACAGAATTACCAGCACTTTAAAATGGTATTACTCAAGTTTGAAAATTTTTTTTACAATTTTACAGGTGATTTTTTAAAGCATTTGATGTATTTTTTAAAATTTACTCAATAATTTTATTTTAGAAATGAAACTATCAAACTATGAATGAAACTATTCCTTTTTGACAAAAATTAAGAAAGATAACAAAAATGTACTTAATACAAAAACCGAAAATTACCAACTAAAAAATTGTTTATAAAAAGTGATCAAAAATGTTTTCTCTAAAACTTACCTAAAATAAATTTAATAATAAGCTTGAACAATAATACATTTTCAACAAAAAAATATTTTTAGCTCTTAAACATTATGTCTGCGTAACTTCGAACCTATTAATAACTTTTTTTATTACCAGTTTTACGAAAAAAGTTATTCTTTATAAAATACTCTGCATCGTATATGATCTCAGATGCAACCATCAAATATCAAATTTTATTAATTTTACATACGAGGTTTTACATACGATTTTACATTTTGACATACGAGGTATGTAAAAAAATATGAATTTCACTCAAGAGTAAAGTACCTTTAGATTTCACAATATCGAAAATTGTTATTAAAAAAAGTTGTTTGGAATTACAAAATATGTTTCACTATTCAATTACATTCTTCTAAATGAGATATTGTGAACTATAAAGGTGTGGTATGTTTAACAGTAAATATGTCAAATAGTTACCACTATAAACATCCTGGAATAACCGATAATAGTATAAAAGGTCCGGTTTCAGGTAAAATTTAAGTATGTTTTCTGGTACAATTTCTTTGCTTTATTATGGGATTACCGTCTAGTCAGTGTTAATTGTCAAAAGACCAACTCTGTCTACCTCGGTTGCTTATCGCTCCGGGTGGGTCTTAACAATGGGCCAGGTAAGATAAATTTAATAATATTTACGACCGCACTAATTGAACTCAACCATTTACTGTTGAACAAACCATACTGAACTGTTAAGCAAAAGTCATATTTTTTACATACCTCGTATAAAATTGAAAAAGTTTGATATCTGATGGTTGTTTTTTGGACTTTAGACCAGAATAGAGTATTTTATGAAGAATAACTTTTTTTCGTAAAATTAATAATAAAATAGTTGAAATAATTGAAATAAAATAATGATGATGGGTATCTGTAATTTGAGGAAACATTGAATTTTTTTTTTTAATTATAATGATGTAATTATAATAAAACATAGTTTTTAATTCCCAACAACTTTTTATAATACCCATATTTTGATATTCTGGAATATAAAGGTACTTTACTCTTTAACAAAATTCGTATTTTTGACATACCTCGTATAAAATTGATAAAACTTGATATCTGATGATTGGGTTTTAGATTTTAGACTATGCAGAGCAATTTATGAAGAATAAACTTTTTTTCGTAAAATTTGTAATAAAAATGTTTCAAATATGGTTCCTTGCTACGCAGACATAGTGTAGAAGAGCTTCTTTATAAGCATTTTCAAATTGTAATGCCATATTCGGATTCAGCATAATCAAAAACAAAATAGAAACAAGATTCAACGATATTTTTAAAATTATTTTAAATTATATAATTTAACATGATTGTTTGGAATTAAGAACTATATTCTGATATGCAATTTCATCCTTCTAATGGAAAAATTTTTTTTTCTAATCAACATTATTTTTAGTTGTTTATTTCAATTATGATACATATAGAGCTATTTGTATAACAAGGGAGGAAAGTGCTACTTTACTCCCATGTTATATATATGGTTTTTCCACCTTCCTCAAATAACAAGTCATTTTTTCATTTTTACTTAATTTATTTATGTAACTAACCAACAAAATTTATTAGAACTAAAACTAATAAGTACGTACAATATAACTGTCAACTGTCAAATATAAGTCAAAATAAAAATGCAAACATTGTTAAATCAAAATAACAATTTACAGTTTTTTACCATTCTGTGAAATACAGAGTGTTTTATAAATAAACGTTAAAATGTATACAAACTTACGTAATAGAAAATAGATATTGTACAGAGCGTCAATAAGTTATATTTTTATGAATGAAATACCATGATGTCACTTTTACTTTTCTTCCCTACGGAGGAAAAGTACAACTTTGCTCCCTACAATCAGGTCCGGAAAAGTATACTTTCGGTAGAGGTAAGTGGAAAACTCTTTTATTATCCATTTTACGAAAAACAGTTATTCTTTATAAAATGTTCTACAGGGTCTAAAACCTAAAATACAACCGTCTAATATCAAATTTTGTCAATGTTATACGAGGTATATAAAAAAAATATGAATTTGCTCAAGAGTACTTAAATAATATACCCTTATTTTTCACAATATTGAAAATTGTGCTTATGTAAAGTTGTTTAGAACTAAAAACCATAATTAACCCGCCAGTGGTCGCTATATGAGATTTTCTCTCACGGTTTCAGAAAATTGCACAGAATTTTTTTTCTGGGAAATTATAAGATCTGTAGTTCCTTCTAGTCTCCTAACTATCCTCCCTCGACAATCTAATAGAATCGTCCGCTTAGATAGTGACTCAGTTGACCTAATATCACCCAATTGTTGAGTCAGCGCGCTTCAAGTGAGACATTCTCTCATCAAGCGACCACCCGCGTTACGAACTGTACATAAATTTTAATTTTATTTTGGCACTTAAAACCTGAAATAATGTAAAAAAAATTGTAATTGTCATCAATCAATTTTTCCAGAGCATTCTTGTTATATTTGTGTGCTGTGCCGTAAATTATCAAGATACGGAGATTGATTAATATTGGTTTAATTCCGATTATTTCTTTTTATTTTATTATATTATTATCTATATTATGTTACATTCTTTTTTTCTTATTACTAGTTAATAAAAAAAGTTTAAAAACTGTTTTAAAAACTTTATTTTGTAAAAAAAGGTAAAATTTGGATATGTGAGAGAAAATCTTACGCGCGACCACTCGCGTAACAATCTACCTAGCGACCAATGCCGGGTCGCTAGGTTGGGAATCTATCTTTGGTTGGGAAATAAGCCACAATTAAATTGAAAAAATAATTTTATTCGCGTTTCGATGCCCAAATCGGGTGTCGTAAAAATATAAAATATTACTAATATTTACTCGGTAATATTTTGTATTTTGACAAGGACATCCGATTTGGGCGTCGAAACGTTAATAAAATTATTTTTTCAATTTAATTGTGGCTTATTTCCCAATCAAAATAATTATAAAAATCCCACAAGAAAACAGCTTCAGAACAACACTAAAAACCATCTTCCAATATTCCATCCTTCTCATTGAAATATTCTGAACTATAAAGGTACTTTATTCTTGATCGAAATTTATCTTTTTTGACATACCTCGTATAAAATTAATCAAAATTGATATAAGATGGTTGTATTTAAGGTCTTTGGCCATGCAGAACTTTTTACAAAGGATAACTTTTTTTCGTATAATTAATAATAGACCAGTAAGGATCTGTTTTTAGATGGATGTGAGAGGTGGCATTCAGATTTTTGCGGATAAAGTTAGGTGGTAACTTCGTTAATAATAATTGATTAATGCTCCGTCTCAAATATGCCCGGAACATTAATAAAAAAAATAAAATATTTAAAAATTTCAAAAAATTTCGTTTTTTTTTTCTACTTTTTTTGCTCATAACTTTAAAACGATTCATTTTGGAACAAAGTCGTATAGGAATAAAACAAAGGTAATTAAATTTTCTATCAGATGCGGTTGGTTAAAAATCTCTTAATTAATCACCCTTGCTGCAAAATAGCAATAAATATAAAATAAGGGGGCAAAACAAGCCTGTTTTTATTCAATGATTTTCCATCACTTAGGTTAAACTTGGAACCTTCCTAATTCGCTTAGAAAATTTTTGTAATGTGCTAAAACCGTACACCAAATTTCATTAAAATTGACTTACTAGATTTTGAATAATAATTTTGCAATATAAACTTTTTTTAAAAAATTAAAATTTTTTAAAATCTTGCACAACAAAAACTAGTACATACAAAGATTTGTCAATTTTTTTACATATAAAGAAGCACTCCACCTATCTAGTGCACTTTACAGAATTAAAATCGGATTGTTTAAGCAGCCTCAGCAATGTTTTAAAGTTATAAACAATTTTTTGGCTTATAAACAAATTAGTCCTGTGGCCAGGAGGGGGTGCTGCGGGCTCCTTTATTTAGATGGACTTACCCAAGATTTTTATGTATTATTTGACCCGTGGAACACGATTTTTTTGGGTAACAGTTGATCCGGATGTCAATAAAATTGTTATAAACAAAGAACTTGAGGAATTATATAACATCGATTTTTCGCAAAATAAAACATTTTTTTATATTTCTTGGGTAAGTCTAAGCAAAAAATGTTCTTACTAGTTTTTTCGTAGGATGCATAGTTTTCGAGATAAACGCAGTGGAACTTTCAAAAAATCGAAAAAGTGCAATTTTTGAACGCGAATAACTTTTGATTAAAAAATAAAATAGCAATTCTGCTGACAGCATTTGAAAGTTTAAATCAAATTATACCGGTTTTAATTATTTGCATTGCTAAAAATTAATTTTTTATTATTAAACAAAGCTATTTGTTTATAAGCCAAAAAATTGTTTATAAGTTTAAAACATTGCTGAGGCCCCTTAAATAATCCGATTTTAATTCTGTAAAGTGTATTAGATAGGTAAAGCACCTCTTTATAAGTATGTAAAAAAATTAGACAACTTCTAAATGGTCTACTTTTTGTTCAGAAAGATTTTAAAAAATTTGAACTTTTTTAAAAACATTTAAATTGCAAATTTATTATGCAAAATCTATTAAGTCGATTTTAATGAAATTTGCTACACGGTTTAAGTATGTTACAAAGAATTTCCTAAGCGAATTACTAAGGTTCTAAGTAATACCGAAGTGGTTAAAAACATTGAATAACAACAGGCATATTTTGCCCCCTTATTTTGTATTTATTGCTATATTGCAGAAAAGGTAATAAGTTAAGACATTTTTGACCAGTCGGATATCATACAAAATTCAATTATCTTTATTTTATTTTTCTACGACTTTGTTCCAAAATGAATCGTTTTAAAGTTATAAGCAAAGAAAGCAGAAAAAATCGACGTTTTTCGAATTTTTAAATATTTTATTTTTTTTATTAATGTTCCGGCCATATTTGAGAAGGAGCATAAGTAAATTATTATTAACGAAGTTATCACCTTACCTTATCTGCAAAAATTCGAATGCCACCTTTCACATCCAAAAATAGACGTTTTTTCACAGACCCTTACTGGTCTATAATAAAAGAGTTATCATAATTGAAATAACTGAAAATAATGTTGTATATCCATAATTAAAAAAAATTCAACTTTTTTTAATTAGAAAGATGAAATGGCATATTAGAATATAGTTCTTAATTCCAAACAACTTTTCATTATAACAATTTCTAATATTTTGAATAATAAAGCTACTTTACTCTTGAGTAAAATTCATATTTCTTGACATAATATCTCGTATACGGCTTAAAAAAAATGAACTGATGGTTCTATTTTTAATTTAGACCATGCACAACTTTTCACGTTGACGAACAGAACGTCTATAGTCGTCTAATTTCCATTGATGTAATGTGACACAACGTCTATATACGTTGAATTTTTCCCTATTCTACTTTGCAAAATACATATAGTGTCACAACACTTGCTTATACATTTGACGCAGTGTCCGTCAACGTGTTAATTGGACACACTGGACAAAACAATTATTGTTATTGTTTAAACAAATAATAAACAATTAGCGGCAAAATCTGTGAGTAGAACTTTTTACTTTAACATGCATATAAACTAACAAAAAAAGTTTTAGAAAAAGATAATCTTGTTTGAATTGCTCCGAAACAATGCATCTTTTCGTTCTATCTTGACTCTTCTAAAATGCTTCGTATAGATTGCTGAATAGAATTGGGCTTCTTATAACAGGCAATATGACGACTTATATACACATATAAGAATCTCGTAGAACAGTCGTATTATTTAAACGTAAATTAAAACATGGCAACATCGTCGGGCTTCGTATAATGCGTAATCCATATACACTGTGAACGCGTTTATACGAGTGGGCTTCGTAAGACTGTAGGAATAAGACAGTGCTACAATCCCCTTACCCCGTTAGCCGCGGGCTTCCATTCATCTGCAGGTTGTAGCGGGCTTCCTATCATTTGTGAGCCATATATTGTTATATTTCTATTTGATATGAAAATTAAATTTTGATAATTATAAACAAAATTCACTTTAATATAAAATATTTTTAATTTTCTCAACCTCGGGCATATAAATTTAGAACAACCTGTATACAACAAATTGTTATATTTAATTTTAAGAAGTGATTAGAATAAGCGTACGAAACTCGGAACAATGTGCTTAGATAAACAAAGTGAATGACGCGTACCATTATCGTTCTTCTCGGAAGGTCGATCATTAGCCTATGCTAAATAAGACTCATTTGAAAGAGAGAATAGGTCATTAAAATTTGTAAATAGTTAGAAAGTATTTTAGAATGGGAATTAAATATTTTCTTTTGAAATCCATTAAGCATATTTAGAAAGATTAAAAATTGGTTTTGAGGAATATTACGAATGAGAGTTGGTGGTGGAAGATTGATTTGTGAATCTGGAAGGGATATTTAGAAAGTAGGGGAATGGATGAGAAAGTGAGATCAGAATGTTTTGAGCTGTCGAGAAGTGAAGTCGAGTAGTAGACGGTAGTGTACGGAGAGTGAGAAAGCAGATGTAGTTCCGTGAGTGTGGAGTATCTATCGTGGAACGAGAAGTAGGCCAGGTCGAGAGTAAAAGAACCTCCTTGAGCCAAGAGTGTCCCGGTAGCTGATAGCAGTTTAGTGTGCAGGTAGGTGAAAGGAGAACATTACTGGAAGCCAGGACGAGGTTTGATCGCAGCCAAGGATAGCAGGAAACGGGTCTTGTGTGAGGACATTTTCAGTTCACCAGGAAAAGGTCAGTCTCATTTGTTTGGACATGAATGTATGGGTTTTTCGTATTAAATTCCACAAAAAAAATTGAATAACATAATCAATAATATCAGAAAAGCTTCATCAAACTTAAATAGAGTTGTTCCTAATAACTCCTAATAGTTAAATGTTAATAAAAACTTTCAATTGAAAACCAAAAGGAAATAAGATTCCCATTTGTAAATGTTATGTTTAAGAATAATAAGAAATAGCAATTATTAAGCATTGATTGCCTTTTAAATAAAATAAAAAATATTTTGATTATAATTGTAACCCATATGTGTATTTTTTTTTACTCTTTTCTTTTCTATCCCGATTAGGAACCATTAAGAAATATTTAGAAGCCACGAAAGTAAGTAATTAATTTATAATTCGCCCTGAGATTGAAAACATATTGATATGTGATCTGGTTAATTAATTAGATTAGTATTAATACATTGATTAAATTAAGTGACATATAAGAATATTATCTCATATCAATAATCAAGATCACATCAACTGTCGTCCAACGTGGAAAGCATTGTAAAGTATTTCTAGTGGCAAATTTGAAGGATAGAAAGAGTAAAGCCGGTATTTGAAAATTTATATGCCTGTGGTAAAAAGTGAGATACTTACATTTGATAACATAAAATTTTAGATCTCTTTAGGTACAAATTTTACATAACTGATTTAATATTTTATTTTACGATATTTACATTTGATATATTTATTGACAATTTATAATATTTGGGTGAGAAAAAGTCGTCTTGGTAACATACTAGTAAAATTTCATATTTGGCGGGGACAGTACTTCTTGAAAACAAATGTCTGTGACAAGAAGCCAAAGCAAAGACAACAAAAAACAAAAAGAACATTCAAATCAAGAGAATAATTCAGACCAAGAAGATATTTTAGACAAGACAATCATGGCATCAGAACAGCAAGAATTATCAGGAATAGATAAATTATTACAAATGATGCAACTCCAGTCACAAAGAATGGAACAGAAAATGGATGAAACACAACAAAAACTGGATGACAATCAAAGAGAAACAAAACAAACAATGGAGAAAAATCAGGAAGAAACATCAAAGAAAATGGATAAAGTGGATCAAAAAATGGAGGAAACACAACGAAAAATGGATGAAACACAACAAAAATTGGATCAAAAAATGGATGAAACAAAAAGAATAATGCAAGAAAATCAGAAGGAAACAAAACAAGCCATAGAAGAGAACAACAAGAAAATGGAGGAACGCATAGAAAAGTATGAAATGAAAATTCAAGATAAAATAAAGGAGTTAACGAATGGCCAGAAAAAGGAACTAGAAAATTTGGAAAATAAGTTGGAAAATGCTATTCAAGTAGACAGAGAAGAAGTGGAAAAAAGAATCACAGAAATAGAAAAACAAGTCACCGAAAACCGGACGCAACAAAATGTCGGAGAAAGAAGAGAAATGGTTATACATAGCACAGATGACGTGAAGATAAGGTTTGGCGGGGATGTAAGAAGATTACACCCAGTGCCGTTCATAAATAGCCTGAAAAAGAAAATACAACACATCGGAAATTTCGATACAGCAAAAGAAACTATCAGAAACCATCTCAAATATGAAGCAAGCCTATGGTTCGATAGTAAAGAAGAAGAATTCGGCAATTGGCAACAATTTGAACAAAAATTTTTGAATTATTTCTGGGGAAAGGTCCAACAATTGGAAATTAACAAGGAATTGCAAAATGGGAAATACAATGATAGGATGGGTGTATCAGAAAGGACATATGCTTTGCAAATTTACAATAATGCAAAACATTTACAATATAATTACTCATCGGAACAATTAGTCGAACTGATTGCAAGACATTTCGAGGAAACGCTGGAAGACCATATCACATTGCAAAATTACAAAGACATAGATAGTTTATGCCAATTCCTACAAATAAGAGAATCACGTCTAAGAGAAAGAAAATCAAGAAGGTCGCGAGAAGATTACAGGCCCCGAGAAACACAAGATTACAGAGATAGAAATCAAAATAGGAGGGACTATACAAGACGAGATTTTAATCCCAGAAGGGAAAACGAAAATAGAGACAACGGAAGAGGAAATTATGAACAAAGAAATAGGCAATGGAATGAGGACAGAAATCGAGAATACCAGAATAGAAACACCACACGCTCAAATCAAGAAAACAGAAATAATGGTAGACAAAATGAACAGGGATATCGAGAAAACCGAAACAGATCCGACAGACCAAGAGAAAATAGAAGAGAAGTAAATAATACCCAGACAGATGAATATGACGGAGAGAGACATTATGACGAAAATATAAACAACGATGAGCAACCGGCGTCTTTTCACGACGGCGCTCACTAAAAACCAAAAATCAAACAGGAATCTTTTGTCACCCCAAGGAGTTTATTAAATTGGCAGGAAACAACGAAAAGAAAAATGGAGTTAATTTAAAATTTGTGGATGGATTTATCAACGAGAAACCAATTAAAATTATGATAGACACTGGATCTGAAATAACATTGGTCAACAGAAAACTAATAGAAGAAGTTAACTTAACAAATTTAATTTATAAAATACCTAGGGTAAATTTAGTGGGCGCAAACAAACGGACATTGGCAACTATAAATGAAGGCATACGAGTAATGGTACGACTGGGCAAGAATATGTATGCACTACAATGTGTAATAATGCCAAACATGTCACATGACATGATAGTAGGAGTGGACGAATTGGCAGAAAAACATGTAGTGATAGATTTTAAAAATAATACGATGAAACTAACAGAAGAAAAAGAAAAAGAACAGGACAAGGAACATGAGAAACAAAATACGGACGAATCAGGTAAAGAACAAACAGTGGAAATGAATTTGGCAGCGAAGCAAGGACAAAGAAGAAAAAGGAGAAAAGGTCAGAAAAAGATAAAAGAAAATGAAACCTGTGGCTCCTCAAAAGAAGAGTTGAGCCCAGAAGAAGAAAATTTGAGAGTATCAGAAACAAAGGAAACCTGGGATTCCTCAAAAGAAGAGACGGGCTCAGGAGAAGAAGAAATAAAGCTAAAAAAATGAAAGTGAAAAGAATATGATTGAAACAGTGGTATTTGAAGAGGAGGTATATGCAAACGAGGATGCAGAATGCACGGTAAACTTGTGTGAAGAATCTGAGAAAAAAGACAGAAAATTGATATGTGGAGAAGGGAAAGAAAAAGAATTGCGGTTGATGTTAAGAAACTACGAAAATTTGATCAATGAGGAAAACAGAGTGGCTAAAAAGTACGAACATTCATTTGAGGTGAAAAACTTGGGAAATTTTCGATCAAAGACTTACCCGATTCCATACAAGTATCGACAAGAGGTGAAAGAAGAAATAAATAAAATGTTGGAAGATCAAATCATCGAAAGATGTGATTCACCGTATGTTAACCCGATTGTGATAGTAAAGAAAAGCAGTGGAGAATTGAGATTATGTTTAGATGCCAGGAATATCAACCAGCACACAGTATCACAATATGAATCACCTCTAAACATCGAGGCCATTTTTGGAAGAATCACCGGGTCACACATATTTTCGAAAATTGACTTAAAACACAGTTTTTGGTTGATACCGTTAGCTGAAAAGTGTAGAAACTACACCGCTTTTTCTATTGATGGTATTGTCTACCGGTTTAAGGTAGTGCCGTTTGGATTGCAGAGTGCTTGTGCTGCACTCGTCCGAGCTCTACATACCATTTTGAATCGCCACGAAGATTTCATAGTTCATTATATCGATGATTTATTAATTTTTTCACAAGATACTCAGAGTCATCTGAAACACATAGAAATAATTCTGGAAGAATTGGACACAGCGGGATTGAAATTAAACATTGAAAAATGTCAATTTTTTCAAAAAGAAGTCATTTATTTGGGTTTTCAATTGGACACCAAAACAGTAAGATTATCCGAAGACAGAGTCAAGCTCATAGATGAATACCCAAGACCAACGAATTTGAAAACATTGAGAGGTTTTCTTGGTACGATTAATTATTTTAAAAAACTGATTCCCGATTTGAGCCAAAAGGAAATCCCTCTGATAAAGTTGCTTAAAAAAGGAATAAAATGGAATTGGAAAGAAGAACAGGAGGAAGCTTTCGAAACATTAAAACGAGAATTCGCAAAAGGAACGAAAATATACCACCCCATTTACAATTTACCTTTTATACTCCGAACTGATGCGTCCATACAAAAATTTGCAGGAGTTCTGTCTCAAATACAAAACGACCAAGAAGTGCCGATATGTTTTATATCTCGAGTGACTAAAACACATGAGAGAAAATATAGTGTTACAGAATTGGAGTTTGCCAGTGTACTATATTGCGTAAACAAATTGAGGTTTTACTTATTGGGAGCAAAATTCACAATCGAAACAGACCATGCAGCTTTAGTACATATCATGAAGAATAGATTAGTAAATAATAGAATACATAGAGGCATTCTATTATTACAGGAGTATGATTTTGAGTTCCGATATATAAAAGGAAAAGACAACATAATAGCCGACGCTCTAACACGGGATGAGGACACCGGAAAAAAGGAAACAATTACTCTACAGGTGGGACTAAATAGATTAATACAAGAAGAAGGGATATATTCGTTAAATGAGATAAGGACAAACCAAGAAGACCTAGAGGAAAGAGAGAAAAGAAGAGCGGAAATAGAAAATGACATATATTTTAAGAGAATAGACGGAAAGGAACTATATTTAGTGACACAGACATTGGCCGAAAAGATAATAAAGAAATTACATGAGGACAATGGGCATATCGGTAGCAGAAAAGTTTGGCTCGTTTTTAGGGAAAATTACATCAGCCGACAGGATTACCGCATTGCAAAGGAAATTACCCAGAAGTGCGATGTATGTCAAAAATATAAGAGTCGGAATTTCAAAAACGAAAATGTTGCCAAAAATATTGAAGCCCGAAACAAACTAGACATTGTAGCAATAGATATGTTAAGCGATCTAATTATGACCACTAAAAGGAACAAACATATTCTGGTAATGGTGGATGTGTTTTCAAAATACGTAAAATTATATAGTTGCCGCACCACAAAGGGGCAGGAAATATTAAGAAAAATCGACAATTTTATAGCCATAGAAGGAACACCAAAAAAGATTCTACTGGACAATGCAACGTATTTCCGAAATGATCGTTTCAAGGGACAACTTCGAGAACGAGGAATAGAGACAAATTTTGTCAGCATCAGGCATCCACAGAGTAATCCTTCGGAACGATTCATACAGGAAGTGACGAAATTTCTTCGCATTGCAACAGATGGTCAACATCGCCACTGGGACAGGAAAATGGCGGAAATAGAAAGGTATCTAAATACAATTCCGAGCACAGTAACAAAAGAGACCCCAGAATACATCATGAAGGGTGTACTGCCGATAAGGCCATGGGAAGACCAAGAGCCAAAAGAATATCAACAGGTGATTGAAACCGTACAGAGAAGATTACGGCGAAGCAACGAAAAATATATCCAAAGACAGGAACAAAATAGAAAAAGAAGACCAGTGACTTTCCAAAAGGGTGAAAAAGTACTCGTGAGGGCATTACGAGTATCAAATCTTCCTGGGGGCATTTGCGCAAAGTTGATGCCTGTTTTCGAAGGCCCGTACATCGTGAATAATGAAAATGGGATAAATAGTTATGAGTTGAGGCACAGGAACTCGGAAAAGATCCGAGGAATTTATAATATTCACGATGTATACAAATATCACGAATAAAAGACAGAATTACATGAAGTAGATAGTAAGTTAGGATATAAGACGTAGATTAAAGTAAGGAAATATACAGGGAGTTGGTTTTGCCTCGAGAAAATTTATTTAAAAATGCAGATAAATTTTATCGAATACAAGGCGGGGATTTGTTATATTTCTATTTGATATGAAAATTAAATTTTGATAATTATAAACAAAATTCACTTTAATATAAAATATTTTTAATTTTCTCAACCTCGGGCATATAAATTTAGAACAACCTGTATACAACAAATTGTTATATTTAATTTTAAGAAGTGATTAGAATAAGCGTACGAAACTCGGAACAATGTGCTTAGATAAACAAAGTGAATGACGCGTACCATTATCGTTCTTCTCGGAAGGTCGATCATTAGCCTATGCTAAATAAGACTCATTTGAAAGAGAGAATAGGTCATTAAAATTTGTAAATAGTTAGAAAGTATTTTAGAATGGGAATTAAATATTTTCTTTTGAAATCCATTAAGCATATTTAGAAAGATTAAAAATTGGTTTTGAGGAATATTACGAATGAGAGTTGGTGGTGGAAGATTGATTTGTGAATCTGGAAGGGATATTTAGAAAGTAGGGGAATGGATGAGAAAGTGAGATCAGAATGTTTTGAGCTGTCGAGAAGTGAAGTCGAGTAGTAGACGGTAGTGTACGAAGAGTGAGAAAGCCGATGTAGTTCCGTGAGTGTGGAGTATCTATCGTGGAACGAGAAGTAGGCCAGGTCGAGAGTAAAAGAACCTCCTTGAGCCAAGAGTGTCCCGGTAGCTGATAGCAGTTTCGAGAAAGGTAGAACACAGCATCACGACAGACGCAGGAACGAGAGCTATACGAGCTAGTTTTTCAAAGGAGAACATTACTGGAAGCCAGGACGAGGTTTGATCGCAGCCAAGGATAGCAGGAAACGGGTCTTGTGTGAGGACATTTTCAGTTCACCAGGAAAAGGTCAGTCTCATTTGTTTGGACATGAATGTATGGGTTTTTCGTATTAAATTCCACAAAAAAAATTGAATAACATAATCAATAATATCAGAAAAGCTTCATCAAACTTAAATAGAGTTGTTCCTAATAACTCCTAATAGTTAAATGTTAATAAAAACTTTCAATTGAAAACCAAAAGGAAATAAGATTCCCATTTGTAAATGTTATGTTTAAGAATAATAAGAAATAGCAATTATTAAGCATTGATTGCCTTTTAAATAAAATAAAAAATATTTTGATTATAATTGTAACCCATATGTGTATTTTTTTTACTCTTTTCTTTTCTATCCCGATTAGGAACCATTAAGAAATATTTAGAAGCCACGAAAGTAAGTAATTAATTTATAATTCGCCCTGAGATTGAAAACATATTGATATGTGATCTGGTTAATTAATTAGATTAGTATTAATACATTGATTAAATTAAGTGACATATAAGAAAATTATCTCATATCAATAATCAAGATCACATCAATATATATATATATATATATATATATATATATATATATATATATATATATATATATATATATATATATATATATATATATATGGATTCCGACTTTAGGAAGCCAAAAACGCTATATCGCACCGGTCATACGAAGCCCGACACCTCCTTACGAAGCCCGGATTCGGGCTTCGTAATTCTTTAATGTTATTTCCCCAAAAAACGTACTTTACACCATCTCTCGATATTTTAACCAAGCTCAGAACATGTGAATACGCTTGGGCTTCATATATATTCGGACAAATTTTAGAAATGTACCATAGGTAGCTCTGAAATCATGATTAACAATACGAAGCCCGGGCTGCTTATGCCTGGAATTATTATCAAAACATACACTCGTAGTTCATGGTATCTACCACCAGTTTGCGCTGCGAAAAAAAGTATATACTCTGTAGAAGTTCAGCAGCGTTAGGAAGCCCACATTGAGCTACCGATTATAAGAAGCCCTGAAGTTTGGCAACGTTTTTGCGTATTCCTCAAAGTACTATTAGCTTGTAAACATTTTTATTATTACCTGGCAATGCACATTTTTCGTATTTTTGGGTCGTTCATCGTCATTAATCTTGTGTACTAAGACTCCCGAGAACAGATTATGGTAATTCTTAGCATTACCTGTACACAGTAAGATACCGACAGAAAAAAGATTTAAAAATTGAATCGCAAAAGAATTATTTATTTTAATTGATACAATTAATACAAATTAATACTTTGTATTACTAATTTACTATTTTAGTTTGTAATAAGCCACAAAATTTGCTACCAAATAGGAAATTAATATGACAAATTAAATTATTGTTTTTTTTTATTTAAAAAAGGTTAATGCCTCGACAACTAATGGCCATTGGCATGGTAGGTACGGTAATTTTTAACAGTTAGGTACCTAGTGTAATGTGTAGTGTGTGTGTGTGTGTGTTGAGTAAGTGTCTTGTTACTTTGCAAAGTTGACGTCATTGTCTTTGCAAAGAGACGCTAACTGTATCCGAACGTCTGCGGTCCCTCCGGTGAGTACCGATCCCACAAGGACAGAAACTATTTTCATTTATTAATTTATAATAAATGAAACATTTCTGACCCTGGTGAGATTCGAACTCACAACCATTCGGATTTTTCGATCCAAAGGTAGGCGCTCTTACCACTCAGTCAAGGACGGGGTTAAAGTTATTATTATTAAATATTACTTTATAAAATTAAAAATAATCATTCTTATGAATTATGCGTATTATTCTGATTCTGATACGATGAACACTTGTTTGATGGGTCTGAGCCACACAATTGAGGGTTAGGCCACTGTTTCATTCGTATTTTTAGTATTTGTCAAGGCAACAATACATTATGTAGTGCCATCTTGCCACATATAGAGCTAGATTGTGTAGACCACTGTTGAACCATATATCCAATTTTTCTGCTTTTATTGATGTATTAATCTAAAAATGCTCAATTTGTGGACTGTGCCACTGTTGCTCTGAGCGCCTCATTTAATACAAATACAAAATATTTAATACAAATGCATATAGATTTTCCCTTCGGAAAAAATCAAACAATATAGATGTTTTTTAATTTCATTAAGGGGATGGGTACGTAGTTTCTGCTGAAATGTTACTCAAATGGAATTAATTTTTTTTTCGAATTCTGAGAGAACTAATAATTATTTTTGAAAATTTTAAACTCAGAATAAGAGATTACGTTATTAGCGAGGGCCGAAAGTCCCTGAGAACTTCTATAATGTTTATTTTAATAAGTTACAGGGCTAAAAAACTAAAAGAAAATTTAGTGTGACTTTTAATTTCAAAATATCTTATTCAAAATAAACTTTTTATTTATTGTAAGAGACTTTCGGCCCTCGGTAATAATTTAGTCTTTCATTTTGCGTTTAAATTTTTCAAAAATATTTATTGTTTTTTTTTCAGGATTTGAAAAAAAAAAGAACACAATGTCCGTGGTAATATTTTCCAAATCTTTGTCAGTAGTAAATAGAATATTGCCAGCATATTGTCAGTCAGACAGTGACAATTTTAAATATTTGACCTGGCATTGGGAATATTTTCAGTTGTTGATTAAATAATATTGATAATGTGTTTAATAAATAATTGATTTAAGACGTGAACTTAATAAAAAGTTATTTATTGTTTATTATTTATGGAAGATCCAAAGCAGAGAATACACCAGGATATATTCAGTGATCCAAGTATTGTGTTGTTACAGATGTTCAAAATTGTAAGCGTTTCATAGTAACAATATAAGTATTAAAAAATCACTTTATCACTTTTCCTCTTTTCTCGATTGATTATTAGCTTTTGTTGTACAGTAGATAAATTATTACTGAATACATAAGTAGTGAAAAAATTATCAGTAGTAATTGCACAAGAGCTCTGAAATTATCGAATTTTTCCCGAGTGACACTTTGACAGTATTAATTTTACGACCCGAAGGGGAGTGAAATTACGTCAAGTGGCACGAGGGAAACAATTCGATAATAATTTCAGAGATCGAGCTGCAATTTTCTGCGATTATTTCATGAATAAAACTGTTTAAAACCAAAATTTTATTGTAATTTATTTATGTAAGTACAAATTAGTACAATTAAACACACAGTTGTTATAAATATTTGACGATTGAAAGTCATCACTTTTATAAGTTTTAAAACAGTAATTGTCATTAATGTCACTGAATGTATTTTTTCACAGCAACGAAGGGCATCTGACGTAATATACTTGACGATGGGATATTATCAAAAATGATCAATTTAATTTGTATTTCTGTAGCTTTCTATTGGTCGGAAATATGAAATAATCATATTAATTAACTGAATTAACAATTAAGGCAATTAATTATACTAGTAAAATTATCCAAGAACATTCAAAAGCCATCTTTACAGTTAATGATGAAATTGTCAAGTAAAGTTTACATATCCATACCAGTGACAACAGTACTACACGTAATTTGCCGTGTAAAGACAGAAAAAGTAGGGATAGCCTTAAAATATTTGCGAATTATGTACCGATGGCCCTAAGAAATGTTTAATAAACAACATATTAAAAAGTTCTACTCTAGAAGTGGGCACTTAATTTTTTATTAAACAAATGAACTGCGAAATTAGATGTTTCTTTAAATAACCCCGAAAATATAAATTTTAGAAAAAAACTGACTTGACTATTGAAAAATTCAGACTATTGAAAAAAACCTAAATATAAGATTAAAATTTTTATAAAATTAAATCTGTAGCTTCTATAATTTTTTATTTATAACGCTAAAGTCACCCTTCTCACAAACATTGGCGCACTGTAAACTAGCGAAGTGCACGGCTGAGTTATTTCAGTGTATTTCTCTAATTAATGGATCAAATAAAATTTTACAAATTGGACAAGAAAGAAGAAAATTAAGAGAAGGAACAAGAAAGGATAGCTTAATTGGAAAGAAGAACAATTAAGCTATCTTATGGTTATAATAAAAAGAAATAAAATGTATGGGCATAAGTACGGTGTGGGCTGAATTTTGTTTAAACATTATTTAAAAATGTGTAACTAATAAAATTTTTCTTATAAAGCTCTCAAATTTGCACAACTTACCTTTCAAACATCTTACTAAACAATGTTTCATTCAAAAAAATGCCAAAAATTTAATTCAAATGATATGACGCAAAAATGCAATTTTTGAAAACTTTTACGTAAGTTTTAAGTAAAAACGTAGTTTACAGAATTACCAGCACTTTAAAACGGTATTACTCAAGTTTGAAAAGATTTTTTACAATTTTATAGGTGATTTTTTAAAGCATTTGATGTATTTTTTAAAATTTACTCAATAATTTTATTTTAGAAATGAAACTATGAAACTATGAATGAAACTATTCCTTTTTGACAAAAATTAAGAAAGATAACAAAAATGTACCTAATACAAAAACCGAAAATTACCAACTAAAAATTGTTTATAAAAAGTGATCAAAAATGTTTTCTCTAAAACTTACCTAAAATAAATTTAATAATAAGCTTGAACAATAATAAATTTTCAACAAAAATATGTTTAGCTCTTAAACATTATGTCTGCGTAACTTCGAACCTATTAATAACTTTTTTATTACCAGTTTTACGAAAAAAGTTATTCTTTATAAAATACTCTGCATCGTATATGATCTCAGATGCAACCATCAAATATCAAATTTTATTAATTATACATACGAGGTTTTACATACGATTTTACATTTTGATATACGAGGTATGTAAAAAAATATGAATTTCACTCAAGAGTAAAGTACCTTTAGATTTCACAATATCGAAAATTGTTATTAAAAAAAGTTGTTTGGAATTACAAAATATGTTTCACTGTTCAATTACATTCTTCTAAATGAGATATTGTGAACTATAAAGGTATGGTATGTTTAACAGTAAATGGTCGAGTTCAATTAGTTACCACTATAAACATCCTGGAATAACCGATAATAGTATAAAAGGTCCAGTTTCAGGTAAAATTTAAATATGTTTTCTGGTAAAATTTCTTTGCTTTATTATGGGATTACCGTCTAGTCAGTGTTAATTGTCAAAAGACCAACTCTGTCTACCTCGGTTGCTTATCGCTCCGGGTGAGTCTTAACAATGGGCCAGGTCAGATAAATTTAATAATATTTACGACCGCACTAATTGAACTCAACCATTTACTGTTGAACAAACCATACTGAACTGTTAAGCAAAAGTCATATTTTTTACATACCTCGTATAAAATTGAAAAAGTTTGATATCTGATGGTTGTTTTTTGGACTTTAGACCAGAATAGAGTATTTTATGAAGAATAACTTTTTTTCGTAAAATTAATAATAAAATAGTTGAAATAATTGAAATAAAATAATGATGATGGGTATCCGTAATTTGAGAAAACATTGATTTTTTTTTCAATTATAATGATGTAATTATAATAAAACATAGTTTTTAATTCCCAACAACTTTTTATAATACCCATATTTTGATATTCTGGAATATAAAGGTATTTTACTCTTTAACAAAATTCGTATTTTTGACATACCTCGTATAAAATTGATAAAACTTGATATCTGATGATTGGGATTTAGATTTTAGACTATGCAGAGCAATTTATGAAGAATAAACATTTTTCGTAAAATTTGTAATAAAAATGTTTCAAATATGGTTCCTTGCTACGCAGACATAGTGTAGAAGAGCTTCTTTATAAGCATTTTCAAATTGTAATGCTACGTAGAAATAGCCCCGCTTCCACTTTTACCTCTTCTACCTACTCGTTCGATTTTAAATGAGAAATCATTGAAAACATCACTCAAGCACTAGGTGTTTATAGCTTTTTTTAAAAATAAAATAATAAATTTTTAGCAATACAAATAATTAAAACCGATATAATTTGACTTGAACTTTCAAATGCGGTAAGCAGAATTGCTATTTTATTATTAATTATTTATATGGGAAATAAGCCACAATTAAAATGAAAAAAATAATTTTATTAACGTTTCGACGCCCAAATCGGGTGCCGTTGTCAAAATACAAAATATTACTAAAATAAACTAAAGTGTTGTTGCTAAGCAAAAAAAAATTCTTCTAATAATTTATTTAATCTCACTCATTTATATTGGCAATTCAGACATATATTATACATTTTAAAGTAGAAGACTTTAAAATGATATTGCCAATATTTTATGAGTTGCGTTCCTGGGACGACTTACTGAAAGATAGTTCATTCGATTACATGAAATTAACCCCAACTCAAGAATATCCGTCATAAAAAATTATAGCATGTGATATGTCTTTAAAAAGACAACCAAATGCAACGACAGTAAAATTCTCGCGTTAGAGACTTCATAGTAAATCACAAGGGAAAACCAGGAAAAACCCTGTGATACTATCCCGACATCGTAAGTATTTGGTCTTACATTAATTTACTCTCAAAAAATAATACCAAATTCTGACTTGTAACATGTTTAAATTATAAATATTATTAATAATACTAGATAATATATAAGTAATACTAAAATATAAAATATGTACTAGCTCGATATTATTGACTTACTAATCTTGGTATTTTCTTTCTATTGACTTCCTCTTTCAGTATGGGTAACCACATCCTACTGCATTCTACCGAGGAATTTGCGACACAATTGGTTTCATTTAGCATAATTAGAGCCGCTTCTTTGATTTTTCTCTTTTTACTATCTGATTCTTTCAGGACTATACTTGAATCTCTCCACTGAACTCTATGTTCATTATCCCATGCGTGTTGACATATTTGAGATCTCTCAAATTCTCTATTTTTAATATAAGATTGATGTTCACTTATTTTAACGTCTAATGGTCTTGATGTAGAATGTGTAATAATAACTCCTCGGTAGAATGCAGTAGGATGTGGTTACCCATACTGAAAGAGGAAGTCAATAGAAAGAAAATACCAAGATTAGTAAGTCAATAATATCGAGCTAGTACATATTTTATATTTTAGTATTACTTATATATTATCTAGTATTATTAATAATATTTATAATTTAAACATGTTACAAGTCAGAATTTGGTATTATTTTTTGAGAGTAAATTAATGTAAGACCAAATACTTACGATGTCGGGATAGTATCACAGGGTTTTTCCTGGTTTTCCCTTGTGATTTACTATGAAGTCTCTAACGCGAGAATTTTACTGTCGTTGCATTTGGTTGTCTTTTTAAAGACATATCACATGCTATAATTTTTTATGACGGATATTCTTGAGTTGGGGTTAATTTCATGTAATCGAATGAACTATCTTTCAGTAAGTCGTCCCAGGAACGCAACTCATAAAATATTGGCAATATCATTTTAAAGTCTTCTACTTTAAAATGTATAATATATGTCTGAATTGCCAATATAAATGAGTGAGATTAAATAAATTATTAGAAGAATTTTTTTTGCTTAGCAACAACACTTTAGTTTATTTTAGTAATATTTTGTATTTTGACAACGGCACCCGATTTGGGCGTCGAAACGTTAATAAAATTATTTTTTTCATTTTAATTGTGGCTTATTTCCCATATAAATAATTAATCATAAAAATGCCACAAGGAAATAGCTTCAGAACAATGCTATTTTATTTTTTAATCAAAAGTTATTCGGGTTCAAAAATTGCAATTTTTTGATTTTTTGAAAGTTCAACCGCGTTTATCTCGAAAACTATGCATCCTACGAAAAAATTTGTAGGAATATTTTTTGGTTAGAATGGCCCAAAAAATACAAAAAAAATGTTTTGTTTTGCGAGAAATCGCTGTTATGTGATTCCTCAACTTCTTGGTTTATAACAATCTTATCGACATGCGGATCAACTGTTACCCAAAAAATTCGTGTTCTACAGGTCAAAATACATAAAAAAAACTTGGGTAAGTCCATCTGAATACAGGAGGCCGTTGTACCCCCCCTGGCGACAGGACTAAACAGCCTGTGAAATATTCTAGCCTTTATACAATATTGAAATTAAAACCCAGCTATCGCCCCAGGTTTTCTTAACATTCGGATTCAGCATAATCAAAAACAAAATAGAAACAAAATTCAACGATATTTTTAAAATTATTTTAAATTATATAATTTAACATGATTGTTTGGAATTAAGAACTATATTCTGATATGCAATTTCATCCTTCTAATGGCAAAAAAAAATTTGAAAATTTTTCTAATCAACATTATTTTTAGTTGTTTATTTCAATTATGATACATATAGATATTTGTATAACAAGGGAGGAAAGTGCTTTTTTTCCTCCCGAGAATGAAGTTTATTGCCCGACGCGTAGCGGAGGGCAGTAATCATTCAAGGGAGGAAAAGGCACTTTACTCCCATGTTATACATATGGTTTTTCCACCTTCCTCAAATAACAAGTCATTTTTTCATGTTTACTTAATTTATTTATGTAACTAACCAACAAAATTTATTAGAACTAAAACTAATAAGTACGTACAATATAACTGTCAACTGTCAAATATAAGTCAAAATAAAAATGTAAACATTGTTAAATCAAAATAACAGCTTACAGTTTTTTACCATTCTGTGAAATACAGAGTGTTTTATAAATAAACGTTAAAATGTATACAAATTTACGTAATAGAAAATAGATATTGTACAGGGCGTCAAAAAGTTATATTTTTATGAATGAAATACCATGATGTCACTTTTACTTTTCTTCCCTAGGGAGGAAAAGTACAACTTTGCTCCCTACAATCAGGTCCGGAAAAGTATACTTTCGGTAGAGGTAGGTGGAAAACTCTTTTATTATTCATTTTACGAAAAACAGTTATTCTTTATAAAATGTTCTACAGGGTCTAAAACCTAAAATACAAGCGTCTAATATCAAATTTTGTCAATTTTATACGAGGTATATAAAAAAAATATGAATTTTCTCAAGAGTACTTAAATAATATACCCTTATTTTTCACAATATTGAAAATTGTGCTTATGTAAAGTTGTTTAGAACTAAAAACCATCATTAACCCGCCAGTGGTCGCTATATGAGATTTTCTCTCACGGTTTCAGAAAATTGCACAGAATTTTTTTTCTGGGAAATTATAAGATCTGTAGTTCCTTCTAGTCTCCTAACTATCCTCCCTCGACAATCTAATAGAATCGTCCGCTTAGATAGTGACTCAGTTGACCTAATATCACCCAATTGTTGAGTCAGCGCGCTTCAAATGAGACATTCTCTCATCAAGCGACCACCCGCGTTACGAACTGTACATAAAAATTAATTTTATTTTGGCACTTAAAACCTAAAATAATGTAAAAAAAATTGTAATTGTCATCAATCAATTTTTCCAGAGCATTCTTGTTATATTTGTGTGTTGTGCCGTAAATTATCAAGATACGAAGATTGATTAATATTGGTTTAATTCCGATTATTTCTTTTTATTTTATTATATTATTATCTATATTATGTTACATTCTTTTTTTCTTATTATTAGTTAATAAAAAAAGTTTAAAAACTGTTTTAAAAACTTTATTTTGTAAAAAAAGGTAAAATTTGGATATGTGAGAGAAAATCTCACGCGCGACCACTCGCGTAACAATCTACCTAGCGACCAATGCCGGGTCGCTAGGTTGGGAATCTATCTTTGGTTGGGAAATAAGCCACAATTAAATTGAAAAAATAATTTTATTCGCGTTTCGACGCCCAAATCGGATGTCGTTGTCTTCTTCTTCTTCTTCTCGTTGTCCTTATGCCCTATAAGAGCGTCGGACTTTGGTATCACCTATCCATCTTTTACCCATTTCTTCCACGCCTTCCGGTCTCCTGCCATTTCCTTCATCTGTTGCACTGTTTTCCCTCTCTTTGTCCCGATTTCCTCGATTTGCTCCATCCACCCCTTTCTAGGTCTGCCCCTTCTTCTTTTCCCCTGTCTTTTGGCATCTGTCACCTTCTTTACTAGTCTGTTCTCGTTCATCCTAGTTATATGTCCAAACCAATTCAGTTTTCTTTTTTCAATTTTTTTTTTCTATTGGTTCCTGGCTTAGCATGTTTCTGATGTTTTCGTTCCTTTCCCTGTCCATCTTCGTCTTTCCAGCTATTTTTCTCAGATGCTTAATTTCTGCTGCTTTTATGACACTTTCATGTCTCTTATTTGTGACCCATGTCTCGCTTGCATATAGAAGAGTTGGTGCTGTGATTGTATTATATACATGTATTTTTGTTTCCTGGCTGATTTCCCGTTTTCCCAGTATCGTATTATTAATCGCATAGTATATTTTCGTAGCTTTCTTTGTCCTATTTGCAATTTCTAGGTCTAGCTTTCCGTCATTTGATATTATCGTTCCCAGGTACTCGTAGGCCGTCACCCTCTCCAATTCTTGTCCTCTACAGAACACTCGTGTTTCACCTCCAATCTCGTGCTCCTGCTGACCTATTTTCATCGTCTTGCATTTGCTGATGTTTATTTCTAATTTCATTTTCTCTATTTCCTCAGTCCATACATCAATTAGTCGTTGCATCTTTCTCGGGTTGTCTGCTATGAGAACGACGTCGTCCGCATACAGTAATCCTTCTATCATAACTGGTGTTAGGTGTGTGTAGCCTATTATTGTTTTTAATTGATTAGTCCTTATTTTCACATTTTTAAATAATTGATCCATAATTATGACGAATAGGAGTGGGCTTAGGCTATCTCCCTGTTTTATTCCCTTGTTCATCCTAAATTCTAGTAATCTGCTACCTCCCATTTGTACTTTTCCCACCACTCTACTGTACGTACTTTTAATTATCTCTAATAGTTTCCTCGGTATTCCCAGCTCCTCCATAGTATTCCACAATACTTTCCGGTCTACTGAGTCGAACGCTGCTTTAAGGTCTATGAAGGTTATATATATGTTTGTTCCCCGATCATTATTTTTTTCTATTATATTTCGTAGTATGTTTATGTTGTCAACTGTTTGTCTTTGGGCTCTGAATGCTGTTTGTTCGTCTTCAAGTTTTTCTTCTACCTCTGTTCTTAATCTGCTTTCTATTATTCTCGTATATAGCTTGAACACTGCTGATGAGAGGCATATATCTCTATAGTTTCCACAGTTGGATTCTTCTCCTTTCTTGTGAATTGGGATCAGTAAGTTTTCTTCCCACTCTTTCGGCATTTTGTTTGTTCTCCATGCTTCTCTCATTATTTCCAGCAACCACTTCTTTCCTTCTTTCCCTATCCATTTTATCATTTCGGGATCAATTTTATCTGCTCCGCTCGCTTTTCCTATTTTTATTCTACTTATCGCTTCTTCCAATTCTTCTGTACTTATTTCTTCCATTTGGTTTTCGTCCTCTGCTGTCTGTTCTATGGTTCCCTCTGTCTCTATTTCTTCACTTTCCTCGCCCATATATTTCTCTTCATAATATTCTCTCCACACCTCTAGTATTTCTGTTGTATTTGTCTTTAGTTTGTTGTGTTTGTCTTTTACACCTCTGAGTTCTTTTCTTTTCTTTCCTCTTAGACTCCTTACTTTATTCCAGAAGCATCTGTTGTTGTCTCTGTAATTTTGGTTTAGGGATTCACCAAACTTCTTCCAACTCTCTTTTTTTCCCTTTCTTATTAGTTCTTTCACTATGTTTCTGTGTTTTTGGTATTCTTTTTTATCTTGATCCTCTCTTGTGCGATTGTATTTTTTCCATGCCTTTTTCTTTTTCCTCACTCCTTCCTGTATATCTGCATTCCACCATTCCGTCTTTTTCTTTAACTTTCCGACTGTAGGATGTTGTCAAAATATAAAATATTACTAATATTTACTCGGTAATATTTTGTATTTTGACAAGGACATCCGATTTGGGCGTCGAAACGTTAATAAAATTATTTTTTCAATTTAATTGTGGCTTATTTCCCAATAAAAAAATTTTAAAAATGCCACAAGAAAATAACTTCAGAACAACACTAAAAACCATCTTCCAATATTCCATCCTTCTCATTGAAATATTCTGAACTATAAAGGTACTTTATTCTTGATCGAAATTTATCTTTTTTGACATACCTCGTATAAAATTAATCAAAATTGATATAAGATGGTTGTATTTAAGGTCTTTGGCCATGCAGAACTTTTTACAAAGGATAACTTTTTTTCGTATAATTAATAATAGACCAGTAAGGATCTGTTTTTAGATAGATGTGAGAGGTGGCATTCAGATTTTTGCGGATAAAGTTAGGTGATAACTTCGTTAATAATAATTGATTAATGCTCCGTCTCAAATATGCCCGCAACATTAATAAAAAAAATAAAATATTTAAAAATTTCAAAAAATTTCGTTTTTTTTTTAACTTTTTTTGCTTATAACTTTAAAACGATTCATTTTGGAACAAAGTCGTATAGGAATAAAACAAAGGTAATTAAATTTTCTATCAGATGCAATTGGTTAAAAATCTCTTAATTAATCACCCTTGCTGCAAAATAGCAATAAATATAAAATAAGGGGGCAAAACAAGCCTGTTTTTATTCAATTATTTTCCATCACTTAGGTTACACTTGGAACCTTCCTAACTCGCTTAGAAAATTTTTGTAATGTGCTAAAACCGTACACCAAATTTCATTAAAATTGACTTACTAGATTTTGAATAATAATTTTGCAATCTAAACTTTTTTTAAAAAATTAAAATTTTTTAAAATCTTGCACAACAAAAACTAGTATATACAAAGATTTGTCAATTTTTTTACATATAAAGAAGCACTCCACCTATCTAATGCACTTTACAGAATTAAAATCGGATTGTTTAAGCAGCCTCAGCAATGTTTTAAAGTTATAAACAATTTTTTGGCTTATAAACAAATTAGTCCTGTCGCCAGGAGGGGGTGCTGCGGGCTCCTTTATTTAGATGGACTTACCCAAGATTTTTATGTATTTTTTGACCCGTGGAACACGATTTTTTTGGGTAACAGTTGATCCGGATGTCAATAAAATTGTTATAAACAAAGAACTTGAGGAATTACATAACATCGATTTTTCGCAAAATAAAACATTTTTTTATATTTCTTGGGTAAGTCTAAGCAAAAAATTTTCTTACAAGTTTTTTCGTAGGTTAAACGCAGGTTTTCGAGATAAACGCAGTGGAACTTTCAAAAAATCGAAAAAGTGCAATTTTTGAACGCGAATAATTTTGATTAAAAAATAAAATAGCAATTCTGCTGACATAATTTGAAAGTTTAAATCAAATTATACCGGTTTTAATTATTTGCATTGCTAAAAATTAATTTTTTATTATTAAACAAAGCTATTTATTTATAAGCCAAAAAATTATTTATAAGTTTAAAACATTGCTGAGGCCCTTAAATAATCCGATTTTAATTCTGTAAACTGTATTAGATAGGTAAAACACCTCTTTATATGTAAAAAAATTAGACAACTTCTAAATGGTCTACTTTTTGTTCAGAAAGATTTTAAAAAATTTGAACTTTTTTAAAAACATTTAAATTGCAAATTTATTATGCAAAATCTATTTGGTCAATTTTAATGAAATTTGGTACACGGTTTAAGTATGTTACAAAGAATTTCCTAAGTGAATTACTAAGGTTCTAAGTACCACCGAAGTGGTTAAAAACATTGAATAACAACAGGCATATTTTGCCCCCTTATTTTGTATTTATTGCTATATTGCAGAAAAGGTAATAAGTTAAGACATTTTTGACCAGTCCGATATCATACAAAATTCAAT
This sequence comes from Diabrotica virgifera virgifera, assembly GCF_917563875.1. Taxonomy (NCBI): domain Eukaryota; kingdom Metazoa; phylum Arthropoda; class Insecta; order Coleoptera; family Chrysomelidae; genus Diabrotica; species Diabrotica virgifera. The sequence continues at coordinate 110,076,720 of NC_065450.1, forward strand.
TATCTTTATTTTATTTCTGTACGACTTTGTTCCAAAACGAATCGCTTTAAAGTTATAAGCAAAGAAACAGAAAAAAATCGACGTTTTTCGAATTTTTAAATATTTTATTTTTTTTATTAATGTTCCGGACATACTTGAGAAGGAGCATAAGTAAATTATTATTAACGAAGTTATCACCTTACTTTATCTACAAAAATTCGAATGCCACCTTTCACATCCAAAAATAGACGTTTTTTCACAGATCCTCAGTGGTCTATAATAAAAGAGTTATCATAATTGAAATAACTGAAAATAATGTTGTATATCCATAATTAAAAAAATTCAACTTTTTTTTCATTAGAAAGATGAAATGGCATATTAGAATATAGTTCTTAATTCCAAACAACTTTTCATTACAACAATTTTTAATATTTTGAATAATAAAGCTACTTTACTCTTGAGTAAAATTCATATTTTTTGACATAATATCTCGTATATGGCTTAAAAAAATGAACTGATGGTTCTATTTTTAATTTAGACCATGCACAACTTTTCACGTTGACGAACAGAACGTCTATAGTCGTCTAATTTCCATTGATGTAATGTGACACAACGTCTATATACGTTGAATTTTTCCCTATTCTACTTTGCAAAATACATATAGTGTCACAACACTTGCTTATACATTTGACGCAGTGTCCGTCAGCGTGTTAATTGGACACACTGTACAAAACAATTATTGTTATTGTTTAAACAAATAATAAACAATTAGCGGCAAAATCTGTGAGTAGAACTTTTTACTTTAACATGTATATAAACTAACAAAAAAATTTTTGGAAAAAGATAATCTTGTTTGAATTGCTCCGAAACAATGCATCTTTTCGTTCTATCATGACTCTTCTAAAATGCTTCGTATAGATTACTGAATAGAATTGGGCTTCTTATAACAGGCAATATGACGACTTATATACACATATAAGGATCTCGTAGAACAGTCGTATTATTTAAACGTAAATTAAAACATGGCAACATCGTCGGGCTTCGTATAATGCGTAATCCATATACACTGTGAACGCGTTTATACGAGTGGGCTTCGTAAGACTGTAGGAATAAGACAGTGCTACAATCCCCTTACCCCGTAAACCGCGGGCTTTCATTCATCGGCAGGTTGTAGGGGGCTTCCTATCATTTGTGAGCCATATATATATATATATATATATATATATATATATATATATATATATATATATATATATATATATATATATATATATATATATATATAAGATTATGGTATTCTTGACTGTATATTCAAATATCAAGCAGTGATTCTTGAGGATGCAGTCTATTTTGGCCCACTATATAAAATATATTCTATATATATATATATATATATATATATATATATATATATATATATATATATATATATATATATATATATATATACTGATACATGTATCCATGTGACTTCCAAAGTAGATTCTCGTAATACGTTGTTACTTCATATATACCGTTATGACTTCCGATTTCGGAAGTCACAACGTTTTGCCTATATTTTTACGAATTTGGCTACTAGATGGTATCAGAAGGCTTATATTAAAAATTTCGCTGGAAGTCATATCGTATCTAACATACTCATAAGATCAGATTTTAGTTCGACGGTATATCACCAGCGCTAGTGTCGCTCCCGTGCTACTATACAGCTTATGTACACAACGCGTAGCGTCTTCCGTATACCACACCGCTCGGTGTGACTTCCGTTTTTTGGCAACCCTGTGTAACGGTTTCCAGACATTTATCTGTTGTAGATTCGCGGTCCTAATCGTACTTAGTGTTTTGTGTGCCTTTTGTTTTTAAACATGAATAATAGCAGATCTGCTTTACTTTTAAAGTTAGCCTTAAATGAAGGTACAATAAGTGATTATATATCTCTATAATTATATATTTTCTGTACTTATTTCAATCTATAATATTTACTTACCTATTTACTTATATAAATTCATTTTTCTCGTGTTTTTGTTTACTTTCTTTTTTACAATGAACTTCTAATTTAATCTACACTCACCGGCACGAAAAACGGGCACCCTAAAAAAATGGGTAATTTTTGATGTCTCGTATCTCCCAAACCTTTGGTCCGATTTAAGTAATGTTTTTAATATGTTATAGCCTTATTATTTAACAATATAGCTATGATAACATTGTTGATAGACAGGTAAATTTTCATTGTATACCGGGTGTACCAATCAAACTGGGCTTTTTTCTCAATTTTCACAACACCCTGTGGAATATTCTAGCCTTTATAAAATATTTAAATTAAAGCCTAACTATAGCTCCAGGTTTTATTAACATTCTGTTTTTTTATTCATTCGCTTACGTTGGATAATAAAAAAGTTAAGGACTTTAACTTTAACAACTAGCCATGTTCTTTATCGATACAGGTGTTTCTAAATATAAGTGCGACAAAATTTAAGGGGTAATTTCTGCATGAAAAAATAATGATCGTTTGGCAAAATAATTTTATATTTGCAAGCATTTGCGGACATAGCTTTATCAAGTAAACGATCATTATTTTTTCATGCAGAATTACCCCTTAAAGTTTGTCGCACTTATTTAGAAACACCATGTATTGATAAAGAACATGTTTAATTGTTAAAGTCCCTAACTTTTCTATTATCCAACATAAGCGAATGAATAACAAACAGAACATTAAGAAAACCTGGGGCTATAGTTGGGTTTTAATTTCAATATTGTATAAAGGCTAGAATATTCCACAGAGTGTTGTGAAAATTGAAAAAAAAAACAGTTTGATTGGTACGCCCAGTATACAATGATAATTTACCTGTCTAGAAACAATATTATTACAGCGATATAGTTAAAGAATAAGGCTATAACATATTAAAGAAATACTTAAATCGGAGAATAGGTTTAGCAGATACGAGCCATCAAAAATGACCCATTTTTTGGGGTGCCCGTTTTTCGTGCCGGTGAATGTATCTATTAAATAATCAAAATTATTTTTAAAAATCTTATTAAAAGCTTAAATACAAGAAATGTAGGTAAATGTTCTCATTTAACGAAATTTCCGAAAATTGTGTATTTTTTTGACCCAAGTAGGCTGAAAAATCGATTTTATAGTTATTGTTATTTCGAAAGTAATCAAACGTGTAAAAATTACAAAAAAATTGAATGTACAATTACAATTGAATGGAATTAAATACACGATAAAATGAATCAAGAGCGATAAAAAGTTTAAAGTAATAAATTCTAGTAATAATATAAAATACAGTAAACTCTCTCTTAAGGGGGTAGGCGCAAAATCTCTGTCCAATGCTATTTAAATACATTTATTTTTTTCGAATCCTGAGAAAACTAATAAATATTTTTTAAAACATACACCCAGAATGAAAGATAACATTATTACGGGGGACCGAAAGTCCCTTAGAATAAAAAAAAGTTTCTTTTGAATGAAATATTCGAAATTAAAAATCACACTAACTTTTCTCTTGTTTTTTCATCCCATTATCTTTATTAAAATAAACATATATTAGGTATATAAGTTATTAAAATAAACATTATATAAGTTTTCAGGGACTTTCTGCCCTCGGTAATAATGTAAGCTTCCATTCTGCGTTTAAATTTTTCAAAAATACTTATTAGTTTTCTCAGAATTCGAAAAAAATTAATGCATTTAATTAGCACTGGACTAAGATTTTGCGCCTATCCCTAACGAGCACCTCCTCTATACGGACGGTATTTAAAACAAAATTCATTTGCCGATATACTGAGCCTGTACTCTTCCGGACAATCCCTTAAAATGATGTGTACCTAAATGAAAAAAAAAAAATACATAGATATTTTTTCCAAATATTTTAGAATACAAAACTACAATATTTATATTTTATTATTTCAAATTAACACAGAGATGACTGATGACAACGAGTGATATTTGATAACTATTTACCTTATCAGCAGTAGGTAATAAAAATCTGGTTCTAGTGTGGGATCCGTCATTAAAATATTTTGTGTGTCGGTCATTAAAAGAAATGTGACACCATAACGCGTTGCTCTAATAATACTTTAACATTGATATTATGTTGTGACTAAAAATGTTAACGGAATGTCTGCTTGGCAAAAGAAAACATCGGCACAATATCAGTTTTCTTCTTTGATATGTTACCTATGTGTATACCAAATTTCATGTCAATCTTAAGTGGTTTTTTAAAATTTATGGGTTTTGCAATATTTTACCGTCAGCGAACGGACTAATAGAAGAGGATCCGATATAAGGCCGATCTGCATCGATCTATTTAATGGATAACAATAATTATTGGATATGTAATTTAGTATGTTAACAATTATAAAAAACAAGGGGTGCATGATCTAATTTTCTTCTGACTATAATCAATTAATAATTAATAAATGACTTTTATCTACTCTATGTCATATTATAATATATAAATTTTTAGTTTGTGAAAACTGTCATAATAGATAGCAGTGCTTTAAAGTAAGCATGAAGTAACAATGTATTTTAAATGGGATTTACTTTTTCTCACTGTTTTTGACACACTTTCATATAATTAAATATTCTTTCTTAACTTTCGCGTTTCATGGTGATGACATCTTCTTTTTCTTCAAGTGCCATCTCCGCGAAGGAGGTCGGCAATCATCATAGCTATTCGGACCTTGGAGACGGCTGCTCTGAAAAGTTCGTTTGATGTACATCCGTACCATTCTCTCAGGTTGCGCAACCACGATATTCTGCGTCTCCCTATGCTTCTTTTTCCTTGAATCTTTCCCTGCATAATAAGTTGGAGCAAGTTGTATCTCTCTCCACGTGTAATATGTCCGAGATATTCCAATTTTCTGGTTTTAATTGTATTTAAGACTTCCATTTCTTTATTCACCTTTCTCAGAACCTCTTTGTTTGTGACGTGTTCTGTCCATGATATTTTTAGAATTCTTCTATATACCCACATCTCGAATGATTCCAGTTTTTTCATTGATGCCGCATTCAAGGTCCAAGCTTCCATTCCGTAAAACAGAGTCGAGAAAACGTAGCACCTAGCCAACCTTATTCTTAGCTCTAACCTTAGATCTCTTGTGCAGAGCACAAGAGAGGTGATGACATAATGAGCAATAAATTACAAAAAAAAAAATTTGACAGTTTTGTGGTTTGAAAGAAATTAGAATTTTTATATGTCACAGTTCTAAGAATTGTAGAATAGAAATGAATTCCAGTGACGAAGAGTTACAGTATTTTTATTTGTTTATCGTAGATAAAATATTGTATGAAATTGTGCGTGAAGTACTTTTTGCGAACTTACGCGATGTATAGCACTCACTCCGTTTCATAAATAACTATTTTCATATATTAAAAAAAAATGTTTCGACCCGGGTAGATATTATTCCAGATTTTCAGATTTGGGCACAGAGTTGGATTGTTGGGGCATATATGGAGAGCAGGTAGCGCAACAACTATAAACTCAATTTTACAATGGAGACCCGGAGTTAGAAGGAGACGCGGAGGAACTAGAATAAATGGTTACAGGAATTAAAGGAAGATTTATATAGGGCAGGAATTAGAGACTAGCAGAAAAACAAAAGAGGATAGAAAGAAATGGAGAAGCATAGTCAATAGTATCGAGTAGCAGATTGGGAAAAATCTGCTCGAAAAAGATGGATCTAGATAGCTATTTAGCGGGTAATCCCCACCTGGAGGGTTTAGCCATTTAATTTTTTATTACATATTATTATTGGTACATCAAAAATTAAAAGGACGGTGCCTGTAATAAAATCTAAAATATTAAAATTTTCTATAAGTTCAAATTTATTTATTAACATTTTTGATATAATTTTCATAAATAAATGACATTACTATTAACACTTTTTTAATTAATTCCAATAAATCCATTTTACAGCAATAATAATATATTAGTATTTTTGTTAAAATAAATATCAATCATATTATCATAAATAACACAGGTTTACAAAAAAAACTAAATTTCGGACAATTTGACGAAACCATATGACAAGGGGGTTTTTGGAGTGGCTGATCACAAATCCGGGGTCTGCTCACCTCTATCGCGTCAGGTAAAGGTCATTTCAAGGTCGAATCAAGATAAATCGACAGTCGCTCTGAAAAAGTATATTGGGGGGTTCTTGGGGTCGCTGAAGATGAATCCGGAGTCCGCTGACCTCTATCTCGTCTAGTTCAACGTCATTTTAAGGTCAAATCAACATAAATTGACACAATTGCTCTGAAAGTATAGGGAGTTTTGGGGTCGCTGATCATGAAAACTGCGGTCCGTTGAGCTCTACTACGTCATGTAAATGTCATTTCAAGTTCAAATCAGGAGGAGTTAACAAAATTGATTTGACCTTGAAATGGCCTTTACCTGACGTGGTTGAGCTCAACGGGCCCCAGTTTTGTGATCAGGGACCCCAAAAACACCCTAATATACTTTTTCACAGCGATTGTGTTGATTTATCTTGATTTGACCTCGAAATGACCTTCAGCTACACGTGATAGAGGTCAGCGGATCCTGGATTCGTTATAAGCGACCCCAAAACCATCCTAATATACTTTTTCAGAGCGACTGTCGATTTATCTTGATTTGTCCTTGAAATAACCTTTACCTGACGTGATAGAGGTTAGCGAACCCCGGATTCGTAACCAGCGACCCCAAAAACCCCCCTAGTCATATGGTTTCGTCAAATAGTCCGAAATGTATTTTTTTGTAAACCTGTATAATCAAAAGAATATCAATATTTTAATTTAAATAGACAACTTTAAAACACAGACAACTGTATTCACAGTAAAAGTTTCAAAAGGTCACACATTACGCTCAAAATAGGAGGTAAATCTAGCAGACGAGTCGTTGTGACTTCCAAAATATGACAACACCGCTGGAAGTGACAACGCGCCTTGAACTACCCTATATATGGAAGCCATAACGTATGCTGTACGCTTCGGTATATACGTATATATATACAAAATTTATTTTGGTAAATCCTTTCCCCTCAATAGGTAGACCCATTTTATAAGCCCCCCTTTTACCAAATACACAATTTTTAAAAAATAATTCCTAGTAGAAAAGGTGGAAGTCGGACAGCCTCTTCTGTATACCGGAAGTCACAACTTAACGTGCATCAATATATATATATAAACCAATATATTTGGTCGGTAAACCAATAACTTAGATCTTTTGATCACTGAGTATATATATATATATATATATATACTAAATTGCTAATATAATTGGGTGTGCAGTTGAATAGGGAAAAAAGAAGACCATTAACGTGTTCTCATTTAAACCAATGCATTATATTTCGTACATAGTCATGTACATCATCAGATGCTAGGCTACAATATACAAATAGTGAAAAAACAATCCAAATGTTACAAAATTTGATGACTTACTTTATAGAGACAGGATTGATGTTGGATAGAATAACTTTTTCCACTTCATGGTTTTGTACATGTACATACGAAATTACCTCTCAAAAAAAAAAAACAAATCGTAAAAAACTCGTCACTGGATAAAAACAGATTTCTATATCTTCGAAGATGTATATTTAAAACAGTTTAAAATTAATAAATATGTAGGTTGACTATATTGACATTATTGATGGTTTTGCCTTATTTTATCAGAATTATTAATAATTTTATTTAATTTTGTACCGGCTTCTTGTGTCAACCTCTAAACGTCAACCATGTGACCACTGACAGCAAGACAGAGAGACCACCTCAGAACTCAGAGGGCTTCCTATATCTGTCTCCTGTCAACAATCACACGGAGCACCCAGAAACTGACAACTTTGTGACTGTGTAACGTAAAGAGATTTGAAATATGTACAGTAAATAGAATTTATAACAATATATAAAATTAGCAGAATTGATAACTGCAGAAATATTGTTTTAATATTTCTGACTATAGTGGTCTGTGGAAAAAATTATTAAAAATTATTGATGTTCAAATTTGAAAGACCCTAACTCAAATTTTCTTTGAAAAAACTCTAAATGTTAGATAACATGTAGATGTTATTGTTAATTTTATTTATTAAAGAAAAGTATCTGAAACATTGAAAGTTTTGTTTTTCTCTAACATTAACAAAAAAGAGTAGATTTCACTGAGATTCTGAATGTCTGATCTTTTATTAATAACATGGTCTTCTTCGGCAATATATGCCATCTCTAGGAACAGCCTTTTGTCTAATTTGTTTTCTTTTGCAAGAATCTTGACTTCATTGAAGTTCATTGTGTGGTTAGATTCAGTAACATGTTTTGCTAGAGAACACCTTTCTGCATAGTGTCTAATATCAGATTTATGTGATACGATTCGATCTCTAAGATATCTCGAACATTGGCCGATGTATTTTTTGTTACAATCATTACATGGGATACTATACACTATGCCTGACTGGAGCTCTCTAGGGGTCTTGTCTTTTAATTTTGAGAAGATAGAATTTACTGTTAAGACCGTTTTATTTGCCACTTTAATTTCCAAATATGGTTTTAATATGCGTGTTAACTTAGGTGTCATTTCTTGTATATATGGTAAAGTGACGAATTTAGTGGTGGTTGGGTTAGCATTGCTGTTTGCTGACGGATCTTGTTCAGTTAATTGATTGTTGTTAATTATGTTTATGGATGATGTACTGAATAGGATCTTTTTTAATAATAAAGATGGATATGAATTTTCGATGAACAATTGGTAAAGAATTCTTAGGTTTTTCTTGTGGTATGATGTGTCAGATATTTGCATTACCCTGTTTTTCATTTGTTTGACTAGGTTTATTTTGATAGAGTGTTTATGGTAGGAGTTGTAGTTTAGAAACCTACCTGAACTCATGCTTTTTCTATACCAGTCAATAGTAATCATATTTGTGTTTGATCGTATAAACTTTGTATCTAGAAAAGGGATGGATTGATGTTCATCCTCTTTTTCTATAGTGAATTTTATATAAGGATCGTAGCTATTGAACACAAATAGTAGTTCGTCTTCTTTGTCTTTGGGTATTGCCAATATCATGTCATCTACATATTTCTTAATAAAATGTATTTTAAAGGAGATAACTGGTATCACTACGTCGAGTAGATCATCCATAACGTAAGAGGCCAATATGGGGCTGATTTTTGCACCCATAGGTGTACCAAATTTTAAAGAAAATATTTTATTGTCAAAAGAGAAATATGAATTGTTAAATAAAAAAGATATTAAATTGACAAAAGTATCAAGATCTATCTTACAGTGTTGAGCAATCTCTTCCCAGTGCTTGTAAATTGATCTAATACAGGCTCGTAAGTACACATTATTGAATAAAGATACCACATCAAGACTGACAAGGACATAGTCTTTAGGTAGTTGCATATTATTGAATTTCTTTTTTACATCAAAAGAATCTCTTATGTAGTACTCATTATCAAGAACATATGCTGACGTTAATATGTCTGTGAGGAAAATGGCTATACTTTCCGTTGGTGCATTTATAGATGATACAATTGGTCGAACTGCCAACGTAGGCTTATGTATCTTAGGTAATGAGTAGTACCTAGGAGCTACACTATTATAATTAGTAAGGCGTTTTCTAGTCTTTTCATCAATGAATTTTTTAGTGCATAATTGTTTAACTAAATTATTACTTTTTCTTTGGATCGATTCTGTAGGATCTGACTGTAACTCCTGATAATATATGTCATTTTGTAATAGTTGGTTAGATAATTCTGTATAATCAGATTTGTTCATGATGACAGTGACATTTCCTTTATCAGATCTAGTTACACTGAAATGTCACTGTCATCATGAACAAATCTGATTATACAGAATTATCTAACCAACTATTACAAAATGACATATATTATCAGGAGTTACAGTCAGATCCTACAGAATCGATCCAAAGAAAAAGTAATAATTTAGTTAAACAATTATGCACTAAAAAATTCATTGATGAAAAGACTAGAAAACGCCTTACTAATTATAATAGTGTAGCTCCTAGGTACTACTCATTACCTAAGATACATAAGCCTACGTTGGCAGTTCGACCAATTGTATCATCTATAAATGCACCAACGGAAAGTATAGCCATTTTCCTCACAGACATATTAACGTCAGCATATGTTCTTGATAATGAGTACTACATAAGAGATTCTTTTGATGTAAAAAAGAAATTCAATAATATGCAACTACCTAAAGACTATGTCCTTGTCAGTCTTGATGTGGTATCTTTATTCAATAATGTGTACTTACGAGCCTGTATTAGATCAATTTACAAGCACTGGGAAGAGATTGCTCAACACTGTAAGATAGATCTTGATACTTTTGTCAATTTAATATCTTTTTTATTTAACAATTCATATTTCTCTTTTGACAATAAAATATTTTCTTTAAAATTTGGTACACCTATGGGTGCAAAAATCAGCCCCATATTGGCCTCTTACGTTATGGATGATCTACTCGACGTAGTGATACCAGTTATCTCCTTTAAAATACATTTTATTAAGAAATATGTAGATGACATGATATTGGCAATACCCAAAGACAAAGAAGACGAACTACTATTTGTGTTCAATAGCTACGATCCTTATATAAAATTCACTATAGAAAAAGAGGATGAACATCAATCCATCCCTTTTCTAGATACAAAGTTTATACGATCAAACACAAATATGATTACTATTGACTGGTATAGAAAAAGCATGAGTTCAGGTAGGTTTCTAAACTACAACTCCTACCATAAACACTCTATCAAAATAAACCTAGTCAAACAAATGAAAAACAGGGTAATGCAAATATCTGACACATCATACCACAAGAAAAACCTAAGAATTCTTTACCAATTGTTCATCGAAAATTCATATCCATCTTTATTATTAAAAAAGATCCTATTCAGTACATCATCCATAAACATAATTAACAACAATCAATTAACTGAACAAGATCCGTCAGCAAACAGCAATGCTAACCCAACCACCACTAAATTCGTCACTTTACCATATATACAAGAAATGACACCTAAGTTAACACGCATATTAAAACCATATTTGGAAATTAAAGTGGCAAATAAAACGGTCTTAACAGTAAATTCTATCTTCTCAAAATTAAAAGACAAGACCCCTAGAGAGCTCCAGTCAGGCATAGTGTATAGTATCCCATGTAATGATTGTAACAAAAAATACATCGGCCAATGTTCGAGATATCTTAGAGATCGAATCGTATCACATAAATCTGATATTAGACACTATGCAGAAAGGTGTTCTCTAGCAAAACATGTTACTGAATCTAACCACACAATGAACTTCAATGAAGTCAAGATTCTTGCAAAAGAAAACAAATTAGACAAAAGGCTGTTCCTAGAGATGGCATATATTGCCGAAGAAGACCATGTTATTAATAAAAGATCAGACATTCAGAATCTCAGTGAAATCTACTCTTTTTTGTTAATGTTAGAGAAAAACAAAACTTTCAATGTTTCAGATACTTTTCTTTAATAAATAAAATTAACAATAACATCTACATGTTATCTAACATTTAGAGTTTTTTCAAAGAAAATTTGAGTTAGGGTCTTTCAAATTTGAACATCAATAATTTTTAATAATTTTTTCCACAGACCACTATAGTCAGAAATATTAAAACAATATTTCTGCAGTTATCAATTCTGCTAATTTTATATATTGTTATAAATTCTATTTACTGTACATATTTCAAATCTCTTTACGTTACACAGTCACAAAGTTGTCAGTTTCTGGGTGCTCCGTGTGATTGTTGACAGGAGACAGATATAGGAAGCCCTCTGAGTTCTGAGGTGGTCTCTCTGTCTTGCTGTCAGTGGTCACATGGTTGACGTTTAGAGGTTGACACAAGAAGCCGGTACAAAATTAAATAAAATTATTAATAATTCTGATAAAATAAGGCAAAACCATCAATAATGTCAATATAGTCAACCTACATATTTATTAATTTTAAACTGTTTTAAATATACATCTTCGAAGATATAGAAATCTGTTTTTATCCAGTGACGAGTTTTTTACGATTTGTTTTTTTTTTTGAGAGGTAATTTCGTATGTACATGTACAAAACCATGAAGTGGAAAAAGTTATTCTATCCAACATCAATCCTGTCTCTATAAAGTAAGTCATCAAATTTTGTAACATTTGGATTGTTTTTTCACTATTTGTATATTGTAGCCTAGCATCTGATGATGTACATGACTATGTACGAAATATAATGCATTGGTTTAAATGAGAACACGTTAATGGTCTTCTTTTTTCCCTATTCAACTGCACACCCAATTATATTAGCAATTTAGTGCCTAACTGGTCAGTTGTGATCACACATCCTGTCTATATATATATATATATATTTACAATTTATATTTTTTAGAAAGAATTTTTATGTTTTTTATAATTATGTTAGTTATTTTGTAAACCACGAGCAGTAAGTTTTTATTTTTCTAGTTTTCATCTAAATTTAAACATTTGTATTTTTAGATTGTCTTGATAAAGGAAATAAATTGTCCGAAAGCTCGACAAAAGTTCAAAGTGTTTCACTTCTAATCAGCCCAAAACACATTGACTGCATTCCCCAAAATTATTCTTTTTATATATATATATATATATATATATATATATATATATATATATATAAGATGTAGATCTTTGAAACACACTCAGTGATCAAAAGATCCAAGGTTAATGGTTTAACGACCACTCGTACGAAATCAAACAGATGAAATAGAGAATGTGGAAAAATCCCCTTACGAACAATTCACACATCCACCATTTCGGGCTGGGAAAAATTTTTTGAATAGAATCAAAGATCCAAACACCAGTTCTTAGAAATGTGTTTCGCCCTCTTCAACCCCTCTGGGCTCATCGGTAAAGATGGAGGTTGAATATCTTTAGACACATTCCAATCAAAAAACAACAATTCGAAACCTAGACACAGAAGGTGCGTAAATCTACGGCAAATCCAACAATGACAGTCTCAAGTTTTAATTCCCTAATTACTTAAAGTAAGTAAAATATATGTTTAAAACATAAGATGTAGATCTTTGAAACACACTCAGTGATCAAAAGATCCAAGGTTAATGGTTTAACGACCACTCGTACGAAATCAAACAGATGAAATAGAGAATGTGGAAAAATCCCCTTACGAAATGTTGAAGAGGGCGAAACACATTTCTAAGAACTGGTGTTTGGATCTTTGATTCTATTCAAAAAATTTTTCCCAGCCCGAAATGGTGGATGTGTGCATTGTTCGTAAGGGGATTTTTCCACATTCTCTATTTCATCTGTTTGATTTGGTACGAGTGGTCGTTAAACCATTAACCTTGGATCTTTTGATCACTGAGTGTGTTTCAAAGATCTACATCTTATGTTTTAAACATATATTTTACTTACTTTAAGTAATTAGGGAATTAAAACTTGAGACTGTCATTGTTGGATTTGCCGTAGATTTACGCACCTTCTGTGTCTAGGTTTCGAATTGTTGTTTTTTGATTGGAATGTGTCTAAAGATATTCAACCTCCATCTTTACCGATGAGCCCAGAGGGGTTGAAGAGGGCGAAACACATTTCTAAGAACTGGTGTTTGGATCTTTGATTCTATTCAAAAAATTTTTCCCAGCCCGAAATGGTGGATGTGTGAATTGTTCGTAAGGGGATTTTTCCACATTCTCTATTTCATCTGTTTTATATATATATATATATATATATATATATATATATATATATATATATATATATATATATATCAGTGCTAGTCAAAAGTCCGTACCCCCCCTCTTATCTTTTGAACGGTTATACCTATAATAGTGAAATTTGGAGGGATGAAATAAACGGACGTATCCTTCTTAACTAGTTATGACAGGTGACGTAATATTGACAGATGACGTTACAGAGCCACTGTGACCGATAATTTTAAATAGGACCTTATGGCAAGTGATACCTTGTTTGAACGGTATTCAAAATATCTATTCAGTCATACTATTTTTTTGGGTTTATGTTGATTTTGATTTTGGTGAATAAATTAAATAAATGTAATATTGTAGTTTCGCATTTAATTAATAAAAATTCAAATGGCCGCCTATGGTTTTTTTGTCAAAAAAGTTGACGTTTTTCAATTCTCTAGTAGTTTTTACGACAACGTCAACCTTTTTCACAAGTAATCATAGGCGGGATTTTGAATTTTTATTAATTAAGTGCGAAACTACAATTTTATATTTATTTCATTTATTCATCAAAATTAGCTTCAACTCAAACAAAATTAGTATGACTGAATAGGTATTTTCAATACCTTTCAAACAAGGTATCACTTGCCATAAGGTCCCATTTAAAATTATCTGTCACAGTGGCGCTGTAAAGTCAACTGTCACTATTACGTCACCTGTCATGATTAGTTAAGAAGCTTATGTCCGTTTATTTCCTCCCTCCGAATTTTACCATTATAGGTATAACCGTTCAAAAGATACGAGGGGGGGTACGGACTTTTGACTAGCACTGTATATGTATATATATATATATATATATATATATATATATATATATATATATATATATATATATATATATATATATATATATATATATATATAGGGTGAGGCAGATAACTGGCCTATTAGAAATATCTCGAGAATATTATTTATTATTATAATAATATTATTCATTTTATATATATATATATATATATATATATATATATATATATATATATATATATATATATATATATATATATATATATATATATATATATATATATATATATATATATATATGAGGCAGATAACTGGCCTATTAGAAATATCTCGAGAACTAAAGGCAACAGAATCATGAAAATTGGAATAAAGGGGTTTTGAGGGACGATCTATTAAATGAAAATATTTTCATTTCTTTGCAACTTCCGGTTATACCGGAAGTTGCTTATAAATTCGTTTTTTTAAATGGGACACCCTATATATTTTTACATTTTTTGATTCTCCTCAATATATTCTTTCTTAAAATATGAGATTTTGTAATATTATACAGGGTATTTTAAAAGATATTTACGTTTTTTTATTAATTTCGTAATAACATTCACACCCTGTAGAATTGTAATAGTTTGACATTAAAAACTCTACTTACGTTCAAGTGATTTTTAATATAGTCTATTATTGTTAAGAATCATTAGTATAGCTAATTTTGAAATTTTAGTATACAGGGTTGGTCGAAACTCAAAATGAATATTTTCTGAGTTTTCTTAAATAGAACACCCTGTATTTTAGTATTGTAGTGAAATGATATTTCATAGTACTTTTTTATTTTATAAGTATTCCCTATACCTAATTGCTTTAATTCGTGAGTTATTGGTGATTCAAGCTAAACATTAATTGCAACAAAAAATACGTAAAATTTTATTAGGTTGGCCTTGAAAATATTCAATCACAAATCATTTTTCAGAAATAAATACATATTAATCCAGACTGATCCTTAAAATTACCAATAATGGTTTAGCTATCAAAATACCTACGTAGTTAAGATTGTTGGTGCGACTAACAATTAAGCACAATTTAAAGCAGTGAGGTATAGGGAATGCTTAAGAAATAAAAAAGTACCATAAAATATCATTTCATTACAATACTAAAATACAGGGTGTTCTATTTAAGAAAACTCAGAAAATACTCATTCCGAGTTTCGACCAACCCTGTATACTAAAATTAAAAATTTACCTATACTAATAATTCTTAACAATAGTAGACTATATTAAAAATCATTTGAACGTAAGTAGAGTTTTAGTTGTCAAACTGTTACAATTCTACAGGGTGTGAATTTTGCTACGAAATTAATAAAAAAACGTAATTATCTTTTAAAATACCCTGTATAACATTACAAATCCTCATATTTTAAGAAAGAAGACATCGAAGAGAATCCAAAAATGTAAAAATATACAGGGTGTCCCATTTAAAAAAACGAAGCAAAGAGATGAAAATATTTTCATTTAATAGATCATCCTTCAAAACCCCTGTATTCCAATTTTCATGATTCTGTTGCCTTTAGTTCTCGAGATATTTCTAATAGGCCAGTTATCTGCCTCACCCTGTATATGTTACCGGCAATGTGTACAATTCAGGCATTGTATGGAATACCTAGGCATTGTATACATTGCCGAGTGAATCCAGGCAAAGTATGAAATAAACTCATTTCTTAACAATTGTACAAACTTTGCCTAGGCATTATATAGAATGTCGAAAGTTTTGCAGGCAAAGTATAAAATGAACAACATTGTTAAAAATTGTTTATTGCAAATAACAAACATGAAATGTATTAAACATAGGATCTGAAAATCCTCATATTTTACTAGAGTAAAATTTAGAAGTGATATATTAATTTAAGAAATTACTTGTTACAGCAGGAAAGAGAACTATGGCACTTCGAGTTGCATTTTCGATTGTTTTTAACACAAGCACATTGTTTGGTTTGACATTTAGTTTTGCAAGTGCATCTCACAAATCCTTGGCCGCTTCCTGTTGACTGAGCTGTTGCAACGGTACGAAGTCCTGTTTCTTGATCAGGCACGTCTTCTACTCGAACTAGGCTTTTTTTGCAAACTGTAAACTGTGACCTTGCGTACAGTTGTTTCAAAACTCCGTTGGCGGTCCCTAATTTGTAAAACCCATCTTCTGTCGTATCCATGACCACTGCCAGAATATTTCTCAAGTCACCTTTTCCTTTGTCAACGTCAGGAATTGGAACACGAACAGTGACTCCTTTGGTGACGGGGGGAAACTTTTTATCGGAATTAGCTTTCATTTTCTTAGCTTGTTTTTCAAGACAAGCTTTTGACCTCTTCCTCTCTTTATCAATATTTTCCGAATTAAAACAAGGGACACACAACAGGGTTTTTTCAGTATCATCACACCCCTGAATTGAATGGCCACATGAAATATGTATGTCCGCTAAACATTTTGTGCAGTTTTGTTTCTCATTAGTTTGCTGCAAACAAACGCTACACATTTGAAGAAGGCTAGAACTGACCGAGACATCAACGGTTGCCTCATTAACTTCTGAAGTGTTATAATCGGTTTGGAGTGGAGGTTCTAGACTTGACATTGTTTGTGTTTCTGTTGTGTGCATGTTATTAACCACTCTTTCCAAATCTTCTTCGCTGTTAATGGAAACCAAAATGTCTCGAGGCAGAGAAGATGTTGTAAGACCGACCTCTACTTTACAGCCGAAGAGAGCCTCATAGGGCGTTCTTTTGATTCCTGAATGTAAAGCTCTATTTTTCATAAGTTGCACAAATCTCAATCCCTCACTCCAACGGTCAGTTTTTTCATCTTGCATCCAAGTCGAAATCATGTTTTCAATATCTTGGTTTGCACGTTCTACACTACCCTGACTTTGAGAATGACGTGGTTTGCCATGAACGATTTTTAACGTAGGCCAATAATCTTTTAAATTGTAAACTATTTTGTTTGCAAACTCCCTTCCATTGTCTGACTGCAATATACTTGGTGCTCCAATGAGAGTAAAAATATCAACTAGGTGATATGCTACTTCCTCAGCGGTTTTAGTTTTGAGAGGCTTAAGAATCACAAATTTTGTCAAATGATCCTGATGGACCATTATGAACTTAAACTCCCTGTCGGGCTGTGACTGGAAATCAATCAAATCTACTTGACAACGAGAATTAAATTCTGATGAAATCAGGGGCTTTACTACCACTCCTCTTTTCGAACCCTTTTGTTTCTTCTGACATGGCTCACACAAACTAATATATAGCTCAACATCATGACGTGTAACATTTTTGTACTTAATATCTAGCTCTTTTAACATTCGATCTCTTCCACCATGACCAATAGTTACATGAGCTTCATGGAGAACAGTAAATAAATCTGAACCGTGGACATAAAATTTTACAACACTGTCTCCTTGTTTTAATGGGTGTATTAGTTTTTGCACATTTTCTACGATCATTACATCATACCTGTTGAGTAGCCAGTAGTGACGAGGTTCCTTTCTGGGCTTGGCCTTGGCATCTTCGACCTCCAACACCAGCTTCTTATAGTCGTCTTCAGTCAAAAAACACTATTTTTAGCACTTGCATTCCGAATTTTTACAAGTTCGGCACTAAAACGAAGTTTCATTAGCGATAAACGATCACTAGAACTACTGATACTACTGTTCACTTGTGACATTTTCAAGCAACAATACAGTGGCACGACAGAACAGAACTGAAGCGTAGGCCTAGCACAATACTGTGGCGTGACGGAACAGAACTGAGAGCAGCGTTATAGCGGGGATGGGCGGGGGGAGTAGGTGAGGCAAGCACGTTGTAACTCGAAAACAATGGAACAGACAGATTTTTAACTCTGCCTGAACTCCAGCAGGCATTCTATAGAATGCCTAGGCAAAGTATGAAATGTTTAAAATTTCACACTTTGCCTGCTTACTTTTGGCAATGTATAGAATGCCTAGGTATTGTATACAATGCCTGATTTTACACTTTGCCGGTAACATATATATATATATATATATATATATATATATATATATATATATATATATATATATATATATATATATATATATATATGTTGCCTGCATGCAGGGCTTCGGCAAAAGATTTGCCAATGCTAGATTTTACATACCAAACCAAATAAATGGTGTAAGATCACATCGTTAAATCCTCCGTATATCAATGGGTACCAATAGAATAGACTAGTTTCGCGATGCCTCGCTCGTCAGTATTCGGCTAGGTACGAATTGATACACCGACGGTTCAATGATGTGTCTTAATATTTCGCACCTCAGGTGCCGAGCTACAAAAGTGCCATCTACTCTGATGACCAAGAAGTAGAAACACGACTCGAAAAGAGAAGTTTTCCACAATCTTTTGAGCTGTATTAAAAGTTGCCTGCATGCAGGGCTTCGGCACTAGTTTCGCGATGCCTCGCTCGTCAGTATTCGGCTAGGTACGAATTGATACACCGACGGTTCAATGATGTGTCTTAATATTTCGCACCTCAGGTGCCGAGCTACAAAAGTGCCATCTACTCTGATGACCAAGAAGTAGAAACACGACTCGAAAAGAGAAGTTTTCCACAATCTTTTGAGCTGTATTAAAAGTTGCCTGCATGCAGGGCTTCGGCAAAAGCTTTGCCAATGCTAGATTTTACATACCAAATAAATGGTGTAAGATCACATCGTTAAATCCTCCGTATATCAATGGGTACCAATAGAATAGACTAGTTTCGCGATGCCTCGCTCGTCAGTATTCGGCTAGGTACGAATTGATACACCGACGGTTCAATGATGTGTCTTAATATTTCGCACCTCAGGTGCCGAGCTACAAAAGTGCCATCTACTCTGATGACCAAGAAGTAGAAACACGACTCGAAAAGAGAAGTTTTCCACAATCTTTTGAGCTGTATTAAAAGTTGCCTGCATGCAGGGCTTCGGCAAAAGCTTTGGTTTTTGGTTTTTTTTAAAAGCTTTGGTTTTATTTGGTTTGGTATGTAAAATCTAACATTGGCAAAGCTTTTGCCGAAGCCCTGCATGCAGGCAACTTTTAATACAGCTCAAAAGATTGTGGAAAACTTCTCTTTTCGAGTTGTGTTTCTACTTCTTGGTCATCAGAGTAGATGGCACTTTTGTAGCTCGGCACCTGAGGTGCGAAATATTAAGACACATCATTGAACCGTCGGTGTATCAATTCGTACCTAGCCGAATACTGACGAGCGAGGCATCGCGAAACTAGTCTATTCTATTGGTACCCATTGATATACGGAGGATTTAACGATGTGATCTTACACCATTTATTTGGTTTGGTATGTAAAATCTAGCATTGGCAAAGCTTTTGCCGAAGCCCTGCATGCAGGCAACTTTTAATACAGCTCAAAAGATTGTGGAAAACTTCTCTTTTTGAGTCGCGTTTCTACTTCTTGGTCATCAGAGTAGATGGCACTTTTGTAGCTCGGCACCTGAGGTGCGAAATATTAAGACACATCATTGAACCGTCGGTGTATCAATTCGTACCTAGCCGAATACTGACGAGCGAGGCATCGCGAAACTAGTCTATTCTATTGGTACCCATTGATATACGGAGGATTTAACGATGTGATCTTACACCATTTATTTGGTTTGGTATGTAATATATATATATATATATATATATATATATATATATATATATATATATATATATATATATAAATGTAAAAAGTGAGTGAGGAGAAAATCTCACTGTAATTGAGGTTATCAGTCAAGGAGAATTAAAAAAATGATCAAACTATTTCAATCTTTTTAATAGAATACGTTTCGTGCAGTATTCCTGCACTTCATCAGTTCTAAAATGATTGTGAAGTTAACATAAAGATGTAAAAAACAATGTCATAACAATGGTTTTTGACGTTATAAACTTAGTAGCTAAAAAATACATTAAAATTTCTTATGCTAAAGTAAAAAACCAAAAAAGTCACAAAACTAAAAGTTTCAAAGTTACATTTACAAAAATTGGTTGAACCATGAGGCCAGGAGAAGAAAATAAATTTTTTCCCATTTGATAGAGTTAGAATAATCAATTTAACACAATTATTTGCTGTAATGTGGAAAAGATAAAAAAAACACCAAAAAAGTTTTAGGTAAAAAACAACCGTTGGTTCACAGATAATGATGAAACGGTATGCGACTCTAACAAAATACTGGATGTGTTTTCAATTAAGATTCTCATCCAACCCCCTTCGGTAACCTTCTACGTATAGTATGAAAAGCATAGAGCTAATATTACGAGCACTTTAAAAATGGATGTAAAGCATGTTGTCACAAAAGGCCTCCAAATGAAGAACCTATCGTTTAAAAAATGACAATACTGTTGAAAAGTAACGGATTTACATTTAAACTGCAGCAAAATAATCTAATCTAATTTGATGGTATCTAGTTTTAGGTGAAATCCATGAACCTAAAATAGGTTAGGATTAATAACATTAATAACAATAGGATTAACTAACATTTAATTAATCCTAACCTATTTTAGGTTCATGGATTTCACCTAAAACTAGATACCATCAAATTAGATTAGATTATTTTGCTGCAGTTTAAATGTAAATCCGTTACTTTTCAACAGTATTGTCATTTTTTAAACGATAGGTTCTTCATTTGGAGGCCTTTTGTGACAACATGCTTTACATCCATTTTTAAAGTGCTCGTAATATTAGCTCTATGCTTTTCATACTATACGTAGAAGGTTACCGAAGGGGGTTGGATGAGAATCTTAATTGAAAACACATCCAGTATTTTGTTAGAGTCGCATACCGTTTCATCATTATCTGTGAACCAACGGTTGTTTTTTACCTAAAACTTTTTTGGTGTTTTTTTTATCTTTTCCACATTACAGCAAATAATTGTGTTAAATTGATTATTCTAACTCTATCAAATGGGAAAAAATTTATTTTCTTCTCCTGGCCTCATGGTTCAACCAATTTTTGTAAATGTAACTTTGAAACTTTTAGTTTTGTGACTTTTTTGGTTTTTTACTTTAGCATAAGAAATTTTAATGTATTTTTTAGCTACTAAGTTTATAACGTCAAAAACCATTGTTATGACATTGTTTTTTACATCTTTATGTTAACTTCACAATCATTTTAGAACTGATGAAGTGCAGGAATACTGCACGAAACGTATTCTATTAAAAAGATTGAAATAGTTTGATCATTTTTTTAATTCTCCTTGACTGATAACCTCAATTACAGTGAGATTTTCTCCTCACTCACTTTTTACATTTAAATATTATACAGTCGTACTCCTTGATATATATATATATATATATATATATATATATATATATATATATATATATATATATATATATATATGAAATAGAGAATGTGGAAAAATCCCCTTACGAATAACTCACACATCCACTATTTCGGGCTGGGAAAAATTTTCTGAATAGAATCAAAGATCCAAACACCAGTTCTCAGAAATGTGTTTCGCCCTCTCCAACCTCCCTCGGCTCATCGGTAAAGATGAGAGGTTGAATATCTTTAGACACATTCCATCAAAAAACAACATCCGAGACATAGACATAACAGGAGCGTATATCTACGCATCATCTGACAATGACAGTCTCAAGTTTTAATTCCCTAATTACTTAAAGTAAAATATATGTTTAAAAAACAAAAAAAAAGAGAAGTCAATCTTTGAACACACTCAGTGATCAAAAGATACAAAGTTGGTTCACCGACCAATCGTAACAAAATCAAACAAATGAAATAGAGAATGTGGAAAAATCCCCTTACGAATACGTTTCCGAAAAGTTTTCCCAGCCCGAAATAGTGGATGTGTGAGTTATTCGTAAGGGGATTTTTCCACATTCTCTATTTCATTTATATAATATCAAGCAGTGATTCTTGAGGATGCAGTCTATTTTGGCCCACAAGACAAAGAAAACTCTTTGACTTACTGTCAAGCTTTCGAATTTATTTTAATTCTTTTTCAAGACATCTGTTGACAAATATATACAAATATAAAAATTATGTAGGTACTTACAATTTTCTTAATTACTTACTATAGTATTTTTACTACAAAAACGTTATTACGTAGGTCAAAATTTTTGACGTAAGAGAACTGTCAAAACATTAGAATGTGACTTTTCATTATTGCTATGTTTATTATAAACACGGCAATAATGAAAAGTCACATTCTAATGTTTTGACAGTTCTCTTACGTCAAAAATTTTGACCTACGTAATAACGTTTTTGTAGTAAAAATACTATAGTCATGAGATTACATTGAAAAAATTTTAAACTTTACCAAAAGGACAATTATGCACATAGGTATGAAAAATTATTTTAAAAACTTCAGTTATGTTGTCATGTTTGAAATATGTCATGAAATATGTAAAGTGTATAAACTTTATATAGGAGGAAAGTAAAACTAGTAACAACATATTTTTTATTAGATTTTATTAGATTGATCTATGAAAAACAAATTAATAACATCAAACCCAATTAGTCCAGTCATTTTTTAAAGCATGTTTATAAATTTTAATGTTGGATTATATGATAGAAAATCAGATTATGATGTTGTACTAATTTTTTTGTTGATATGCTAATATGTAACAATAAATGTTACTTAATTTGTCTATATCTGATTTTCTATTTATATATTTTTTATTTTTCTGTATATGTGTCATTTCTATAAATAACCTTTTCTGTTCATTTTTTACCCTCTGTAGGATTGACGCTTGTGAAAAATTAAATGTATGATTTAAATTAATCGAGTGGTCGGCTAACGCACAAGCTTGTGATTTGTTTGTGTTAATATCACTTCTGTGAGATATTATTCTACTGTGCAATGTACGAGAAGTTTCTCCTATATAAACTTTATCACAGTCTGAGCAAGGAATTTGATAAACAACTTTTGAACTTTCTTTGGTCGTTAGAGGATCCTTAGTTTTAGTGTATAAATTTGCTATAGTTATATGATAGTCCATCGCACTGAAGATAATAGTCTCAAAACAGAATGGTATCGAAAACCGATTTCTAGCAATAGATTCATAAATTATTATTCAGAACATCCTACAAGAATGAAAATAAACTTAATTTTGGGACTAAAAAGTAGAGTAATAAAAATATCTCATCCAACATATAGAGAACAGAGTTTGAAGAGACTAAAAACCATATTAATGGAAAACTCTTATCCGGTAGGCCTACTTAATAAATTAATTTTTAGTACTGCAACCTCTCCACCTTCCATCACGGCAAGCCAAGAAATAAATAATAGCCAAAACAATAACCCTCCAGTTGACACCTTAGTACCAGCAACATCACAAATATTTGGATCTTTACCTTATATTCCATTCTTAACACCAAAACTTCTAAAATTATTTAAAGGATTAGAAAACATACAAATTGCTACTAGAAATGTTAAAACTATAGCAAATTTATACACTAAAACTAAGGATCCTCTAACGACCAAAGAAAGTTCAAAAGTTGTTTATCAAATTCCTTGCTCAGACTGTGATAAAGTTTATATAGGAGAAACTTCTCGTACATTGCACAGTAGAATAATATCTCACAGAAGTGATATTAACACAAACAAATCACAAGCTTGTGCGTTAGCCGACCACTCGATTAATTTAAATCATACATTTAATTTTTCACAAGCGTCAATCCTACAGAGGGTAAAAAATGAACAGAAAAGGTTATTTATAGAAATGACACATATACAGAAAAATAAAAAATGTATAAATAGAAAATCAGATATAGACAAATTAAGTAACATTTATTGTTACATATTAGCATATCAACAAAAAAATTAGTACAACATCATAATCTGATTTTCTATCATATAATCCAACATTAAAATTTATAAACATGCTTTAAAAAATGACTGGACTAATTGGGTTTGATGTTATTAATTTGTTTTTCATAGATCAATCTAATAAAATCTAATAAAAAATATGTTGTTACTAGTTTTACTTTCCTCCTATATAAAGTGTATACACTTTACATATTTCATGACATATTTCAAACATGACAACATAACTGAAGTTTTTAAAATAATTTTTCATACCTATGTGCATAATTGTCATTTTGGTAAAGTTTAAAATTTTTTCAATGTAATCTCATGACTAGTAAGTAATTAAGAAAATTGTAAGTACCTACATAATTTTTATATTTGTATATTTTTGTCAACAGATGTCTTGAAAAAGAATTAAAATAAATTCGAAAGCTTGACAGTAAGTCAAAGAGTTTTCTTTGTCTTGTGGGCCAAAATAGACTGCATCCTCAAGAATCACTGCTTGATATTTGAATATACAGTCAAGAATACCATAATCTTATATAGAAAAGAAAAATCATTGGCAAATAACTCGCAATGTGAATGTGAATACAAAATTAACAATATAAAAAGATGGAATGCAACTGCAGACACGTGTTTCTGACTCATTAGTCGTCATCAGTACAGTATAGCCAAGTTAGAAGAATAATAGTTTAACTTGGAAAAAGATCACTACAGGAGCAATATTACCATTTGTGACAACAATGTCAGAAGACCCTGCCTTCCAGGGCGACGACCAACACAGTCACGGAGGTAAATGTACTGATCACAACTATACTGTACTGATGACGACTAATGAGTCAGAAACACGTGTCTGCAGTTGCATTCCATCTTTTTATATTGTTAATTTTGTATTCACATTGCGAGTTATTTGCCAATGATTTTTCTTTTCTATGTTTATAGTTGTACTCGCTTACTTAACATCCTTTATTTTATAAGGTTTTGGCTTTTCTTTCCTCAGGTAGCTTTACCTCCGTGACTGTGTTGGTCGTCGCCCTGAAAGGCAGGGTCTTCTGACATTGTTGTCACAAATGGTAATATTGCTCCTGTAGTGATCTTTTTCCAAGTTAAACTATTATTCTTCTAACTTGGCTATACTGTACTGATGACGACTAATGAGTCAGAAACACGTGTCTGCAGTTGCATTCCATCTTTTTATATTGTTAATTTTGTATTCACATTCACATTGCGAGTTATTTGCCAATGATTTTTCTTTTCTATGTTTATAGTTGTACTCGCTTACTTAACATCCTTTATTTTATAAGGTTTTGGCTTTTCTTTCCTCAGGTAGCTTTACCTCGGTGACTGTGTTGGTCGTCGCCCTGAAAGGCAGGGTCTTCTGACATTGTTGTCACAAATGGTAATATTGCTCCTGTAGTGATCTTTTTCCAAGTTAAACTATTATTCTTCTAACTTGGCTATACTGTACTGATGACGACTAATGAGTCAGAAACACGTGTCTGCAGTTGCATTCCATCTTTTTATATTGTTAATTTTGTATTCACATTCACATTGCGAGTTATTTGCCAATGATTTTTCTTTTCTATGTTTATAGTTGTACTCGCTTACTTAACATCCTTTATTTTATAAGGTTTTGGCTTTTCTTTCCTCAGGTAGCTTTACCTCCGTGACTGTGTTGGTCGTCGCCCTGAAAGGCAGGGTCTTCTGACATTGTTGTCACAAATGGTAATATTGCTCCTGTAGTGATCTTTTTCCAAGTTAAACTATTATTCTTCTAACTTGGCTATACTGTACTGATGACGACTAATGAGTCAGAAACACGTGTCTTCAGTTGCATTCCATCTTTTTATATTGTTAATTTTGTATTCACATTCACATTGCGAGTTATTTGCCAATGATTTTTCTTTTCTATGTTTATAGTTGTACTCGCTTACTTAACATCCTTTATATATATATATATATATATATATATATATATATATATATATATATATATATAATGAACCAAAAGTATTTGCTGACAACGTAAGGAAGAAAACGTTCAATATTGGGTTTGCAGCAATAAAAAGTGAAATGTGTACTCTTGTAAATTTTTTATTCCAAGCTTTCGGACATGGTTATGTCCTTCATCAGGGAGCTACAAATGTGATGAATAGTTTGTTAACGTTGGTATAATTAATTAAAAAATTCGCTACTTACAAACTTATTGAGATTGTATCATCAATGATGTTATATTATAATGTTGATAAAATTTATCACAGTCTGTCATCTTTGTTAAGTCTAAAACTTACTCCTATATTTAAAATCAAAAATTGCTTTACATTCACAACACTTAATTATTATAAAACCATGCCATGACATTGTTATTCTTAATTTTATTATATCGCCATTAGTTTTCACACCCACACCCACAATATCAAGCAACTGGTAGTACAGCAAATTATAGGCCTATCATTGGGTGTATTGTGGCAATATAAATTATTTTATATTTGTTAATATTAGAAAGGAGTGAAGCTTTAACCTGTCAATTCTTCAATACAAAGCTTTTCAAACTAACATAAAAAAATTATTCAGGTCAAATTCTAACAATGTTACGTTGATTGAGTTTTTATTTTGTATGACCCCAGTATCTGTGTGTATAAAAAAATTACTAAATTTTTAAACAAACTTCAATGAAAAAAAAATTATCTTTTGAAAAAATCCTTCAAAAACTTTCTTTCCCTTAAATGTCCATTGATAAATTATTGGTTTTGTTATTGTTGCATTTATCTAGTAGTAACAGATAGGAGAACATTTCATTTAGATGACCAATATCCGTTCTATGATTCATTGCATTAATATCTTGGCAAATGTAGGCCATTTCAAGAAAAAGTCTTTTGGTGATGTTACTTTCCTGTTCTACTACTTTGATGTTATTATAATCTATCCGATGCCCATTTTTAAATGCATGTTCACCCAATGCACTTCTTTCAGGATGTAGTCTATTATCAGTCTTGTGGGATGTCATTCGGTCTTTAAGGCATCTTGATGTTTGACCATAGTATACTTGTTCACATGATCCGCACGGTATACAATAAACAACATCCGTTAAGGACAAGAGTGAGGATTGGTCTTTGAGTTTAGAAAAAACTTTGTTCACTGTTAGTACTGTTTTAAATGCAATTTTGATATTCTCAATAGATGAAAAAATTCTACTAAGTTTAAGGCAAATATCCTTAATGTATGGAAGCGAGTTTTCATCTGTCAATTCGAATATTTTTAAATTTACACACGGAGAGTTCCGAAAAGCCAATAATAAAAACTACTTGATTGTCGTGACAAAAACTAATGGCGATATAATAAAATTAAGAATAACATTGTCATGGCATGGTTTTATAATAATTAAGTGTTGTGAATGTAAAGCAATTTTTGATTTTAAATATAGGAGTAAGTTTTAGACTTAACAAAGATGACAGACTGTGATAAATTTTATCAACATTATAATATAACATCATTGATGATACAATCTCAATAAGTTTGTAAGTAGCGAATTTTTTAATTAATTATACCAACGTTAACAAACTATTCATCACATTTGTAGCTCCCTGATGAAGGACATAACCATGTCCGAAAGCTTGGAATAAAAAATTTACAAGAGTACACTTTTCACTTTTTATTGCTGCAAACCCAATATTGAACGTTTACTTTATATATATATATATATATATATATATATATATATATATATATATATATATATATATATATATATATATATATTGATACATGTATCCATGTGACTTCCAAAGTAGATTCTCGTAATACGTTGTTACTTCATATATACCGTTATGACTTCCGATTTCGGAAGTCACAACGTTTTGCCTATATTTTTACGAATTTGGCTACTAGATGGTATCAGAAGGCTTATATTAAAAATTTCGCTGGAAGTCATATCGTATCTAACATACTCATAAGATCAGATTTTAGTTCGACGGTATATCACCAGCGCTAGTGTCGCTCCCGTGCTACTATACAGGTTATGTACACAACGCGTAGCGTCTTCCGTATACCACACCGCTCGGTGTGACTTCCGTTTTTTGGCAACCCTGTGTAACGGTTTCCAGACATTTATCTGTTGTAGATTAGCGGTCCTAATCGTACTTAGTGTTTTGTGTGCCTTTTGTTTTTAAACATGAATAATAGCAGATCTGCTTTACTTTTAAAGTTAGCCTTAAATGAAGGTACAATAAGTGATTATATATCTCTATAATTATATATTTTCTGTACTTATTTCAATCTATAATATTTACTTACCTATTTACTTATATAAATTCATTTTTCTCGTGTTTTTGTTTACTTCCTTTTTTACAATGAACTTCTAATTTAATCTACACTCACCGGCACGAAAAACGGGCACCCTAAAAAAATGGGTAATTTTTGATGTCTCGTATCTCCCAAACCTTTGGTCCGATTTAAGTAATGTTTTTAATATGTTATAGCCTTATTATTTAACAATATAGCTATGATAACATTGTTGATAGACAGGTAAATTTTCATTGTATACCGGGTGTACCAATCAAACTGGGTTTTTTTCTCAATTTTCACAACACCCTGTGGAATATTCTAGCCTTTATAAAATATTTAAATTAAAGCCTAACTATAGCTCCAGGTTTTATTAACATTCTGTTTTTTTATTCATTCGCTTACGTTGGATAATAAAAAAGTTAAGGACTTTAACAACTAGCCATGTTCTTTATCGATACAGGTGTTTCTAAATATAAGTGCGACAAATTTTAAGGGGTAATTTCTGCATGAAAAAGTAATGATCGTTTGGCAAAATAATTTTATATTTGCAAGCATTTGCGGACATAGCTTTATCAAGTAAACGATCATTATTTTTTCATGCAGAATTACCCCTTAAAGTTTGTCGCACTTATTTAGAAACACCATGTATTGATAAAGAACATGTTTAATTGTTAAAGTCCCTAACTTTTTTATTATCCAACATAAGCGAATGAATAACAAACAGAACATTAAGAAAACCTGGGGCTATAGTTGGGTTTTAATTTCAATATTGTATAAAGGCTAGAATATTCCACAGAGTGTTGTGAAAATTGAAAAAAAAAACCAGTTTGATTGGTACGCCCAGTATACAATGATAATTTACCTGTCTAGAAACAATATTATTACATCGATATAGTTAAAGAATAAGGCTATAACATATTAAAGAAATACTTAAATCGGAGAATAGGTTTAGGAGATACGAGCCATCAAAAATGACCCATTTTTTGGGGTGCCCGTTTTTCGTGCCGGTGAATGTATCTATTAAATAATCTAAATTATTTTTAAAAATCTTATTAAAAGCTTAAATACAAGAAATGTAGGTAAATGTTCTCATTTAACGAAATTTCCGAAAATTGTGTATTTTTTTGACCCAAGTAGGCTGAAAAATCGATTTTATAGTTATTGTTATTTCGAAAGTAATAAAACGTGTAAAAATTACAAAAAAATTGAATGTACAATTACAATTGAATGGAATTAAATACACGATAAAATGAATCAAGAGCGATAAAAAGTTTAAAGTAATAAATTCTAGTAATAATATAAAATACAGTAAACTCTCTCTTAAGGGGGTAGGCGCAAAATCTCTGTCCAATGCTATTTAAATACATTTATTTTTTTCGAATCCTGAGAAAACTAATAAATATTTTTTAAAACATACACCCAGAATGAAAGATAACATTATTACGGGGGACCGAAAGTCCCTTAGAATAAAAAAAAGTTTCTTTTGAATGAAATATTCGAAATTAAAAATCACACTAACTTTTCTCTTGTTTTTTCATCCCATTATCTTTATTAAAATAAACATATATTAGGTATATAAGTTATTAAAATAAACATTATATAAGTTTTCAGGGACTTTCTGCCCTCGGTAATAATGTAAGCTTCCATTCTGCGTTTAAATTTTTCAAAAATACTTATTAGTTTTCTCAGAATTCGAAAAAAATTAATGCATTTAATTAGCACTGGACTAAGATTTTGCGCCTATCCCCAACGAGCACCTCCTCTATACGGACGGTATTTAAAACAAAATTCATTTGCCGATATACTGAGCCTGTACTCTTCCGGACAATCCCTTAAAATAATGTGTACCTAAATGAAAAAAAAAAATACATAGATATTTTTTCCAAATATTTTAGAATACAAAACTACAATATTTATATTTTATTATTTCAAATTAACACAGAGATGACAACGAGTGATATTTGATAACTATTTACCTTATCAGCAGTAGGTAATAAAAATCTGGTTCTAGTGTGGGATCCGTCATTAAAATATTTTGTGTGTCGGTCATTAAAAGAAATGTGACACCATAACGCGTTGCTCTAATAATACTTTAACATTGATATTATGTTGTGACTAAAAATGTTAACGGAATGTCTGCTTGGCAAAAGAAAACATCGGCACAATATCAATTTTCTTCTTTGATATGTTACCTATGTGTATGCCAAATTTCATGTCAATCTTAAGTGGTTTTTTAAAATTTATGGGTTTTGCAATATTTTACCGTCAGCGAACGGACTAATAGAAGAGGATCCGATATAAGGCCGATCTGCATCGATCTATTTAATGGATAACAATAATTATTGGATATGTAATTTAGTATGTTAACAATTATAAAAAACAAGGGGTGCATGATCTAATTTTCTTCTGACTATAATCAATTAATAATTAATAAATGACTTTTATCTACTCTATGTCATATTATAATATATAAATTTTTAGTTTGTCAAAACTGTCATTATAGATAGCAGTGCTTTAAAGTAAGCATGAAGTAACAATGTATTTTAAATGGGATTTACTTTTTCTCACTGTTTTTGACACACTTTCATATAATTAAATATTCTTTCTTAACTTTCGCGTTTCATGGTGATGACATCTTCTTTTTCTTCAAGTGCCATCTCCGCGAAGGAGGTCGGCAATCATCATAGCTATTCGGACCTTGGAGACGGCTGCTCTGAAAAGTTCGTTTGATGTACATCCGTACCATTCTCTCAGGTTGCGCAACCACGATATTCTGCGTCTCCCTATGCTTCTTTTTCCTTGAATCTTTCCCTGCATAATGAGTTGGAGCAAGTTGTATCTCTCTCCACGTGTAATATGTCCGAGATATTCCAATTTTCTGGTTTTAATTGTATTTAAGACTTCCATTTCTTTATTCACCTTTCTCAGAACCTCTTTGTTTGTGACGTGTTCTGTCCATGATATTTTTAGAATTCTTCTATATACCCACATCTCGAATGATTCCAGTTTTTTCATTGATGCCGCATTCAAGGTCCAAGCTTCCATTCCGTAAAACAGAGTCGAGAAAACGTAGCACCTAGCCAACCTTATTCTTAGCTCTAACCTTAGATCTCTTGTGCAGAGCACAAGAGAGGTGATGACATAATGAGCAATAAATTACAAAAAAAAAATTTGACAGTTTTGTGGTTTGAAAGAAATTAGAATTTTTATATGTCACAGTTCTAAGAATTGTAGAATAGAAATGAATTCCAGTGACGAAGAGTTACAGTATTTTTATTTGTTTATCGTAGATAAAATATTGTATGAAATTGTGCGTGAAGTACTTTTTGCGAACTTACGCGATGTATAGCACTCACTCCGTTTCATAAATAACTATTTTCATATATTAAAAAAAAATGTTTCGACCCGGGTAGATATTATTCCAGATTTTCAGATTTGGGCACAGAGTTGGATTGTTGGGGCATATATGGAGAGCAGGTAGCGCAACAACTATAAACTCAATTTTACAATGGAGACCCGGAGTTAGAAGGAGACGCGGAGGAACTAGAATAAATGGTTACAGGAATTAAAGGAAGATTTATATAGGGCAGGAATTAGAGACTAGCAGAAAAACAAAAGAGGATAGAAAGAAATGGAGAAGCATAGTCAATAGTATCGAGTAGCAGATTGGGAAAAATCTGCTCGAAAAAGATGGATCTAGATAGCTTTTTAGCGGGTAATCCCCACCTGGAGGGTTTAGCCATTTAATTTTTTATTACATATTATTATTGGTACATCAAAAATTAAAAGGACGGTGCCTGTAATAAAATCTAAAATATTAAAATTTTCTATAAGTTCAAATTTATTTATTAACATTTTTGATATAATTTTCATAAATAAATGACTTACTATTAACACTTTTTTAATTAATTCCAATAAATCCATTTTACAGCAATAATAATATTTTAGTATTTTTGTTAAAATAAATATCAATCATATTATCATAAATAACACAGGTTTACAAAAAAAACTAAATTTCGGACAATTTGACGAAACCATATGACAAGGGGGTTTTTGGAGTGGCTGATCACAAATCCGGGGTCTGCTCACCTCTATCGCGTCAGGTAAAGGTCATTTCAAGGTCAAATCAAGATAAATCGACAGTCGCTCTGAAAAAGTATATTAGGGGGTTCTTGGGGTCGCTGAAGATGAATCCGGAGTCCGCTGACCTCTATCTCGTCTAGTTCAACGTCATTTTAAGGTCAAATCAACATAAATTGACACAATTGCTCTGAAAGTATAGGGAGTTTTGGGGTCGCTGATCATGAAAACTGCGGTCCGTTGAGCTCTACTACGTCATGTAAAGGTCATTTCAAGTTCAAATCAGGAGGAGTTAACAAAATTGATTTGACCTTGAAATGGCCTTTACCTGACGTGGTTGAGCTCAACGGGCCCCAGTTTTGTGATCAGGGACCCCAAAAACACCCTAATATACTTTTTCACAGCGATTGTGTTGATTTATCTTGATTTGACCTCGAAATGACCTTCAGCTACACGTGATAGAGGTCAGCGGATCCTGGATTCGTTATAAGCGACCCCAAAACCCTCCTAATATACTTTTTCAGAGCGACTGTCGATTTATCTTGATTTGTCCTTGAAATAACCTTTACCTGACGTGATAGAGGTTAGCGAACCCCGGATTCGTAACCAGCGACCCCAAAAACCCCCCTAGTCATATGGTTTCGTCAAATAGTCCGAAATGTATTTTTTTGTAAACCTGTATAATCAAAAGAATATCAATATTTTAATTTAAATAGACAACTTTAAAACACAGACAACTGTATTCACAGTAAAAGTTTCAAAAGATCACACATTACGCTCAAAATAGGAGGTAAATCTAGCAGACGAGTCGTTGTGACTTCCAAAATATGACAACACCGCTGGAAGTGACAACGCGCCTTGAACTACCCTATATATGGAAGCCATAACGTATGCTGTACGCTTCGGTATATACGTATATATATACAAAATTTATTTTGGTAAATCCTTTCCCCTCAATAGGTAGACCCATTTTATAAGCCCCCCTTTTACCAAATACACAATTTTTAAAAAATAATTCCTAGTAGAAAAGGTGGAAGTCGGACAGCCTCTTCTGTATACCGGAAGTCACAACTTAACGTGCATCAATATATATATATATACATATATATATATATATATATATATATATATATATATATATATATATATATATATATATATACATCCTACTATCAATTTGGCATCGATACATTATGCATTTACCATCGATTTGGCATCGTCTTGCAAAGTGGCATCTGTATATCGATGCCACTTTACACTACCTTAATAACTTTATTCCTGTACTTGCTACCAGAAGTCTAATCAGCTCGGTAGTTAGAGATTTGATTCCTTGATGTTACTTTAATATATCAGCTTTCCTTGTTTACCTCTTACTAAGTTATATAAGTTTATTCCATAAAATGTTTGAGTCCAAAATGATCGTACAGTGAAAATATTATATACATTTAGTTCAGTGTTTTACCGTTTTGTCGCTGCCGTTATATACATGAAAACGTATATCCCACTTTCATTATCAATCATTTTGGCATCAGAAATTTGGCATCACTGTTGAATACAATATTATTCACAACGAAAAATAGACAATTTGAGAATGTATATATTATTTTCATAAAGAAATCAGTCTGGCATCATGTTTTATTGTTTTCACCCAATTTTGAAAAAATGTGAAAACTTTGTATTATCCACGTCCGTCTGTCCGTCTGTCTGTAACCACAACTCCTCCGTCAATATACCAGCTAGAATGACAAATGAGGTATCAAATGAAAGCTGATAATCCAAGGATGGTACTAAAGGTGAGATATTTGACCTTGGCGGTCTGTCCGTCGGTCTTTACGACCGCGAATATAACTCCTCCATCATTATACCAGGTAGAATGACAAATGAGGTGTCAAATGAAAGCATATAATCCAAGGATGGTACTAACGGTGAGATATTTGACCTAGGCTGTCTTTCCGTCGGTCCCTCCGACCGCAAATATAACTCCTCCGTCATTATACCAGGTAGAATGACAAATGAGGTGTCAAAAGAAAGCTTATAATACAAGGATGGTACTAAAGGTGAGATATTTGACTTAGGCGGTCTGTGACTCGGTCCCTCCGACCGCGAATATAACTTATCCGTCATTATACCAGGTAGAATGACAAATGAGGTGTCAAATGAAAGCTGATAATCCTAGGATGGTACTAAAGGTGAGATATTTGACCTAGGCTGTCTTTCCGTCGGTCCCTCCGACCGCGAATATAACTCCTCCGTCATTATACCAGGTAGAATGACAAATGAGGTGTCAAAAGAAAGCTTATAATACAAGGATGGTACTAAAGGTGAGATATTTAACTTAGGCGATCTGTGCGCCGGTCCCTCCGACCGCCAATATAACTCCTCCATCATTATACCAGGTAGAATGACAAATGAGGTGTCAAATGAAAGCTTATATTCCAAGGATGGTAATAAAGGTGAGATATTTGACCTAGGCTGTCTTTCCGACGGTCCGTACGACCGGGAATATAACTCCTCCGTCATTATACCATGTAGAATGAGAAATGAGGTGTCAAATGAAGGCTGATATTCCAAGGATGGTACTAAAGGTGAGATATTTGACCTACATGGTCTGTCCGTCGGTCCGTCCGACCGCGAGTATAACTCCTCAATCATTATACCAGGTAGAATGATAAATGAGGTGTCAAATGAAAGCTTATAATCCAAGGATGGTACTAAAGGTGAGATATTTGGCCTAGGCAATCTTTCTGTCGGTCCGTACGACCGCGAATATAACTTCTCCGTCATTATACCAGGTAGAATGACAAATGAGGTGTCAAATGAAAGCTTATATTCCAAGGATGGTACTAAAGGTGAGATATTTGACCCAGGCTGTCTTTCCGTCGGTCCGTACGACCGCGCATATAACCCCTCCGTCGTTATACCAGGTAGAATGACAAATGAGGTGTCAAATGAAAGCTGATAATCCAATGATAGTACTACAGGTGAGCGATTTGACCTAGGCTGTCTTTCCGCCGGTCCGTACGACCGCGACTATAACTTCTGCGTCTTTATACCAAGTAGAATGACAAATGAGGTGTCAAATGAAAGCTGATAATCCAATGATGGTACTACAGGTGAGCGATTTGACCTAAGCTGTCATTCCGCCGGTCCGTACGACCGCGACTATAACTTCTGCGTCTTTATACCAAGTAGAATGATAAATAAGGTGTCAAATGAAAGCTTATAATCCA
Organism: Diabrotica virgifera virgifera; assembly: GCF_917563875.1. NCBI lineage: Eukaryota > Metazoa > Arthropoda > Insecta > Coleoptera > Chrysomelidae > Diabrotica > Diabrotica virgifera. The sequence goes on from NC_065450.1 coordinate 110,112,576, forward strand.
AGGATGGTACTAAAAGTGAGATATTTGGCCTAGACAATCTTTCTGTCGGTCCGTACGACCGCGAATATAACTTCTCCGTCATTATACCAGGTAGAATGACAAATAAGGTGTCAAATGTAAGCTGGTAATACAAGGATGGTACTAAAGGTGAGATATTTGACCTAGGCGGTCTGTCGGTGGGTCCGTCCGACCGCGAATGTAACTCCTCTATCATTATACCAGCTATAATAATAAATGAGGTGTCAAATGAAAGCTTATAATCCAAGGATGGTACTAAAGGTGAGATATTTGAGCTGGGTACTCTTTCTGTCGGTCCGTACGACCGCCAATATAACTCCTCCGCCATTATACCGGGTAGAATGACAAATGAGGTGTCAAATAAAAGCTTGTGGGTGAAAACCTAGGACTTACGAAGTCCAATTTAAAAATAGGGCATATCAGAGATATGCCTTAGACATCATAGAAGACAATGACACAGAAAAATCAAACAAGCAATATGTCAAAAGGGCCTTAGTTATGTATCTTCGGTCCTGTTGGTCCAATCGTGATGTATAGCACCTCAAATGATAGGATTTGACAAACAGAATACAATGAGAGAAAAATCAAATACAACCTCATGTCAAAAGGGCCTTAGTCGCGTATCTTCGGTCCTATAAGACCAATCGTGACGTACGGCATCTCAAATAATAGGACTTGACAAATAAAATACAATGACACAGAAAAATCAAATACAGCAACAAGTCAAAAGGGCCCTAGTTATGTATATCTAGTCCTATTGGTCCAATTGTGACGTACAGCAGCTCAAATGGTAGGGTTTAATGAACAGAATACAATGACACAGAAAAATCAAATACAGCAATATGTCAAAAGGGCCTTATTTACGTATCTTCGCTCCTATTGGTCCAATCGTGGCGTACAGCACCTAAAATAACTGGATTTGACTAATATAATACAATGACGTATGAAAATCAATTACAGCATCATGTCAAAAGGGCCTTAGTCTTGTATCTACGGTTCTATTGGTTCAATCGTGACGTACAGCGTCTGAAATGATGGGATTTAACTGGCAGAATAAGATGGTGTAGACAAATGAAAATGACGGCATGTAATAACACTTTAAAATTGTAGAAATAAAATGGATTAACACACATGGTATGACATATTAGGTGAGAGTATTTAACAAATAGAATACGATTACATACGTCCAGGTTTTGACAAGCGACTTCTCTACATATGATAAACGCGAAAGGGCCCCAACGTTCACTGCTCGACATAGGCCTCCCGTTCACTGCATATACCCACTGCTTTCTGACGCTGTGACTTGAGAGGATAGGATTTAACGAATAGAACGACAAAGAAGACTAAACAAGGCAGCTCACGGGAAAAACACAACTGTCCGTTTTATACTCTACAGGGAAGCATCAAATATTCAACGTAAGAATATATTAGAGTATAACGGTATGATAAATCTTTTTCTTCTTTTTTTCATTTAGTGCATTCCGTACGTTTTTTAAACATAATCAGGAGAAGTTGTTGAATTTCTGAAGTCTATAAAAGAATTTCTTAACAAACCTTTTTTTAATTGTGTTATGGATTATTTTTAAGAATGTGTTTAAAAGGCAGTTCGCAGGCTTATTGTTCAATGGTCTTATCACTTTCAAGCGCCTGTCTTTTTTGTAGGACTATTAATTGTTACTTGTGATTTCAACCATTCTAGCGGGGCAATGCCTTTTCTATAACTGAAATGAATATTGTTATCCATTTAATTTTTTTCCTCAATTAATTGAATGCCTCCTACTGGTGTTTGGTCTAAGCTTACCGCTTTTCCCCATTTAACCCTCCGTTAGGCGCGTGGTCTACAATCGTAGACCACTCTCCTTTAAGCGGTCGCCAATTGCATAAAACTGCACATACGCCCCCATGCCGCTTAGTAGCTGTCACTAATACTTATAACTTACTCTTCAGTTTGCTAAACGCCGCCGATCTGTTTGCATTATTTTTTTACCATTATTCAAAGAGCACTGGTCTACAACCGTAGACCACGCGACTAAGCGCGTTCCAGTTTTTAGTTGTAAATATAAAGCTAATATGTAGCCTGCTGTGTATATAAAGCTAATAACATAAATGAAAATGTTTCAAGAAGCGACCTCATTGAAAACTTAGCATGGTAACTAATCAAACAGCAAATTGAATATGGATCAACTATGCCTTCCCTGCTAAGAGAACTTAGACGACGAGCTCGCGTACTGCTCGGAGTTCAAGAAGTCGTACCCCCATCCCCTAATATTTCAACAAATTACGTGGGACGATGTTGTATTTGTGCATGAATTTGCAATATGTCAACAAGATGGGCATGCCAAAGATGTGACATATTTGCATTCAAGGATCATTTTGGGGATATTTGCACTGAATGTTTGACGGACTAAAATTGTGCCATTTTGACCATTTAATAGTTTTGTTCTTTTCTTACTTTTTAGCTCTATTCTTTATTATTTATCCCTATTGGTCATTCTGTAAGTTCAAAAATAAAAAAAAATTGTGTTTTTTACTATATTGAGCTTATTTTTCTGACCATTTCCATTTACTTGCGAATAAATACCCAAAAAAATCATGACCTCGTTTTTAATTTTACCACTGTCAAAATGAGAAAAGCCAAGGAACAAAGCATATCTAATATCAAAGTGCGAACATAAATAAACATGTTGTTAACCACTAATTTGTTAATTTTGTCAAAATCCGGTATTATACGACAAAAAACTATTGGTCTACAATCGTAGACCACGCGCCTAAGCTTGTCAGCAATAGCGACGCGCCTAACGTAGGGTTAAGCTAAACTGCTCGTCAAAAGTTAGGGATATAGAAAATTATGCTCATTTTCATAGCTAATTTTTTCGAGAACAGATTAACGGATTCCACTATTTTTTTTAATATTTTAGATTTTTCTTTAGTATTTACACAGTTGTGCAAAGGTTTACACAAACTTCTTTTTTGTACTTATACCGAGTGGTAGGTATAAGTACAGAAAAGAAGTTTGAGTAAACCTCTTGATAGGTATTAGTTACGTATCTTCACTCCCATTGGTCCCAACGTGTCGTACGGCGGCTCAAATCATTGGAATCAGCCAACAGAATACAATGACTAGGGAGCGGATTTATATGCGATCAATTTTGATGAAATATTCGCATATATATGCGGTAAAAAATTACGAAATATGCGCAAGATATGCACAAAAATTCAAAAAATGCGCATTTCGGGAAACCACAAATTTTCTGTCTTATTTAGTAATCTTATTTATTATTTTTCAAATAAAATCATTTTTTATATATGCAATTTATTCACAGTTTTTACAAAAACTGCTACCAATAGTTACCTATTTAAAATAAAACAACAATTATATCTTCGATTATAATTCACTACAATGTGTTTTTCCAAATTATTTACGAGGAAACATATTCTTTGATCAGACAAAATATTTTTATAACTTGAAAAACTCCTTTCAACATCGATAATTGGTGCGTATTTAAAATAACTTGTTAATTTCCGTTAGAAAATCGTAAAACTTTGGCTAAAGGTGTAAATTCTCTTAACAATAGAGGATTTAAAAAATCACCAGAATTATAGGTAGGTACCTACCCTAATAGCACAAGGACGTCCAATGGACGTCCTTCACGGACTTTAGGGACGTCCATTGGACGTCCGTTTTCGTCCGAGGAACGTCCTTTATACGTCCTATTTTGGTCCAAATGTCGCGCTACCGAACGTCCATTGGACGTCCATCTAATGTCCGAGGGGACATATATTGGATCTTAATCGGACGTAAATTGGACCTTAATCGGACGTCCTAGGGGACGTAAATTGGACCCTAATCGGACGTAAATTGGACCTTAATCGGACGTAAATTGAACCTTAATCGGACGTAAATTGGACCTTAATCGGACGTAAATTGAACCTTAATCGGACGTAAATTGGACTTTAATCGGACGTAAATTGGACCTTAATCGGACGTAAATGGGACCTTAATTGGACGTAAATTGGACCTTAATCGGAGTAAATTGGATCTTAATCGGACGTCTTAGGGGACGTGAATTGGACCTTAACAGGACGTCCAATTTTGGTCCAAATTCCACGTTGCCAAACGCCCAATGGAGGTCCACCTAACGTCCGAAGGGACGTTCGGTGGACGTCAATTGGGCCTTCATAGGACGTCCAGTTTGGTCCAATGTATTGCTGCCGATCATCCATCTAACGTCCTGGGAGGACGTTCGGTGGACGTCTAGAGACGATATTTATACCTGTGGAGAATGTATTGTGGGAAATAAAAAATATATTTTTTAAGGAACTTATATTACATCTTATATTAATTTACAATTATTGGATATTAGATTATTTACATTAAATTATAATTACATTTCTCCAAGAAATTAACGCACCACCTTAAAAATGGGCCATTTTTGATGTCTCGAATTTCCTAAAGCCATTGTCCCATCTAAGTGATTTTTTTAATAATATTATAGCCTAGGCTATATGGGCTACCTCCATAAGCTTGTCATGCACGGGGAGCTATACTGTAATAATATTATATCACATCGCTGAGGGAACTCTACATTACATATACTTTTCGAATCAAAACTTTTATTCTCTTAATATTATTACTTAAAAAATTTATACTACATTCGTCTCGCTAAACTCGAAAAATAACTTATAAACCATAAAAATCTCCAAAAATATAAATGACATAAATGAGAATTGGCACAATTATTATTATGGTTTTAAGTTGATTTTTCGGATTTAACTACAATATTATGCAAAAAATTATGTTATATCGCAGATTTAAAATGGGTTTATCTCGAAAACAGTTATATTAAGTTTAGCGAGATGATTGTAGTACACTTTTTTTAAGTAAAAATATTAAGAGAATAAAAGTAGACTGGTACGCAGTCTGATTTTTGCATAAGAGTTTAATGAAATGGTAACAAATCAATTGGAAGTTCTGTCCGACAAAATACATGGAACGTTTTCGGTAGTCTGATGTTCCAAGTTTTTAACCTGTTCCACAATTAAAACTTCCCCGGTTCCAGTATTCCCGTACATCAAAGTTTGTCCGACTAGACACCGTGAAGCTATTAACAAATTTTCAGCTTGCTGTTAATCAACTTTTTTTATTACGCGGGATCCAGGTCTATAAATGAATACAATAAATAAGTAGGTAGGTACATATTATACACTTATTTATACGAGTACAATTAATAGTAGAGCTGGTTTTTGGGATGTTACAAGCAGCATTTGCATTTCCACAGAGATACTTATGACAGAAATAATAAAATACCGAGACGGACTATTATTATAATAATTTACAATAGGACCCGACGGCCGACGCTATAGGGACAGGTAAAATTTATGACTGAACAATGCACCGAGCATCGATACAAGCAATATGTACCGGTCGAAGGTTATTTTTTATTGTGCCAAATGGACGTATATAGTACCTACCTTTAAAAATCGAATACACAAATTAAAAGATATTTAACAACCATAAAGATTTGTCAAACTCTATCACCGACTTCATGAAAACAAGTATTACTACATTCTTTGATGGTTTTTGCTGTAAATTTTAAAGGATTGACATGAAATTTGGCATACGCATAGCTAACATGCCAAAGAAAAAAAGTGATATTGTGCCAATGTGTGCTATTGCCCTGGGGTGAGTTTCACTCTTTCTCTGGGGTGAAAAACGTTCAAAATAAGTCCGGACTTCGATAAACTGATTAATATTAAGCAACCTTTATTCCATACTTACAAAGTATGTGTACTTACAAATTAGTATGTGAATTTGGGGGGTGAGTTTCACCCCGAGGAGGGGTGATATACAAAATATAGATAGATACACAAAAGATATACAAAAATGTTTCAAAACATCGAAAAAATGTGGTAAAATGCAAATATACATATCATATTATGATAAAATTGCGATTTTGGCGATTTGCCTTTTTGGATAGAATGATGATGATGTTGATTAGGATAAAACTGCGAAGAATTTTTTTATCGAAATATAGTAAAAAATATGAAAAATATACCAAAAAGCTTGAAAAAATATGTAAGTATGTAAGGAAAAACATAAATAATTAAATAAACTTTTGACAACACAACACAAAAGTTTGAAACACTCACTATTTGGATTGGTTGTCCTGGCTTGTGATTTTCTTCTTTGCAGATGACGCTCACGGATCGATGTCAATGTCCAACGGACGTCCGAGCACGGACGTCCAAAGGACGTTCATATTTATTCAACACGTAAGTACGTCCACCGTCGGACGTCCGAAGGACGTTCATTTATAGTCCATCCGCATTAGGACTAAAACTGGACCTATTTTGGGCACACGTACGCTCAACTTCAAAAAGATGCTCTCAATATTCATCTGTAGTAAGGATACATTGATAAAAATTATATTTTTGCTTATTAGAATTAACCACCAAACTTCTATCATCTTGGTAACGGGAATAATAAAACATTATAAAGTCCACTTTACATCAACAATAATTGAACAAGAAATTGACAAGTTATTCAAGGTCAAATTTGGCTTATACAAAACACAATTCTACTTCCAATTTTGCCGTGAATAAACAGAAAATAAAGAAATTTGACAAAATAAAACATATCCAATTGTTCTATTTCATCAAATTCCTTCATTTTCTTTTACAAATCATACATTTTGTACTCGTCAAATTTGGCCTTGAATAACTTAGTCAATTTCTTGTTCAATTTATTGTTGATGTAGAGTGGACATAACGAATAATTTACCGATCAGATTTTCACACTTTACATAAAAACAAAAACATGTATTAGATATTAAACTACATATACAGTTTTGAATTAAATATGATTTATAATCTTTTCCATTTAAACTGTTTTATTAACATAATTAAGTTAATATTTTATTAAATAATTTTGCTGTTTAATCCCCTTATTGGTAGAATATGTCCAATATGGACGATTGGAAAAGGTCCGTATTTCGTCCGAGTACGGACGTCCAAAGGACGTTCATATTTATTCCACCCGAAGGACGTCCAACACCGGACGTCCGAAGGACGTACATATTTAGTCCACCCGAAGGACGTCCAACGCCGGACGTCCAAAGGACGTACATATTTAGTCCACCTGAAGGACGTCCAACGCCGGACGTCCAACGCCGGACGTCCAAAGGACGTACATATTTAGTACACCCGAAGTACGTCCAGCGTCGGACGTCCAAAGGACGTCCGTTTATGGTCCATGGACGTTAGGACCAAAAATTGACCTATTTTGGACGTCCAAAGGACGTCGTGTGCTATTAGGGTATTAAATATAACAAAAGTATATAAAATTCGGATTTCCGGGTAAAACATCCTTCGTCATTTTAACATCCTACAATCATTTCATAACGGCGGCGTATTATCCTATAAGTACTTTGTGTAGAGATCGTTTATTTTCTAAGAAAAAATGAAAGGCGGTTAATGAGCTGTCTCTCTTGGTTCTCGAATTAATACAGACCACAGCCTGTGCGTGGAAATATTTTGTCGAATTAAAAAATTTAAATTTTGTTTTGGACTAATGAAATAAAACATTTTAGTAGTTCCAAAATGACACAAAATCTAGGCATCGGATAAAAAAGTTTATTTGAAGAAAGTGTATTTTTTTGTTCTTCTTAATGGCGGTACAGGCTCGTTTTTTTAATATTGTATTTAATTACAGAATAATTTTCAAATATTACCTAATATATTTTTCAAATTGGGCTCTGTACCGCCATTCTTTATTATATTACGGATACGTGTGCCAAATATCTTGAAAAAATATTCAAAATTACAGCCGCAATCTTGGAACGCGTTTTGGCTACCTGTTGATCGCTACTGTATCACCTTAAACAATTTTTTAAACAAATTCACAAAAATAATTTTTTCATTACGAACGATTTTTTAGATAAGTTGGGTTATTCTGAGCAAAAAAGGTATCTTGAGATTTTTCTCTAAAATTGATTTTTGTCGAGTTATATGGCCATTTTCGCATTTTTCAGGTTTTAAATCGCGTATAACTCGACAACAATCAATTTTAGAGAAAATTGACAAGAGACCTTTTTTGTTCAGAATGTCCAAAATTATCTAAAAAAAAATTGTTCAAAGTGAAAAAATTATTTTTGTGGATTTGTTTAAAAAATTGTTTAAACAATTTTTCGACCACGGCACCTTGTGAATATGTTATAAGGACCTCTTTTTGAGTAAGTTTGTGCAAAAAAATCGAATCGGAATAATTTCACTAACAGGGGCGACGATAAATCCGGGACTATAGCGCTAATTATTAATAATTAAAAATAACAGCTTTGTAATAAAATAATGACAAAAATCTCTTAAGGACCTTGAAGCAAGGGTTTGAAACTTGATCTGCTCACTTTTTAATTTCATAATAATAACTTTTAATCGAGTTATTAAGACTTAAAAATGGCCATTTTCGCATTTTTCAAATTTTTAATCGCATATAACTCGACAACAATCAATTTTAAACAAAAATGGCAAGACACCTTTTTTGCCCAGAATGACACAAGTTATCTAAAAAAAATTGTTCGAAATGAAAAAATTGTTTTTGTGAATTTGTTTCAAAAAAATTTTTTAAACAATTTTTCGACCAATGCACCGCCCGGCACCCTTTGGATATGTTATAAGGACCTCTTTTTGAGTAAGTTTGTGCAAAAAAATCGAATCGGAATAATTTCGCTAGCGGGGGCGACGATACTGCCCGGTCTACTTTTGATGCTGATGGTGATAGAATAGATACTTTTTATATAACAAAAATAAAACTTTTTTTAAACTCTTTAAAAAATTTGTGGCGGGTTTTCCCCGAAAAGTGCGTTATTTTTTGGACATTTTACGTTGAACTAGTCGATTTGGAATTTGACGAATAAGAACCAACTTTTGATTAGCTCCAACTCTGTTTTTATTGTGTGTCCAGACTTCATACATACATCATTTTTTTTACTGTTTTATAAGCTTTATATTTGCTAGGAATAGTTTTTCGATCAAATACTTACTTTTTGATTTATTTGCGAAAAACCATCTAAAAACAAAAGTTACAAGGAATTTAATTAGTTTATCCACTTACGGACTTATTTGGACCTATATTTTTTCACACTCGAGAAGGGGGTGGTACTCATCCCCAGAAAAAAAGCACACACTGGCACTCTGATGTTCATTTCGCGAAATATCGCAGGGTTCGTATTTAAAATTTTTAATTTACTCCTCACCCCTTTCCGTGGGGGTTCGTTTTTGGTATCATTCGATAGACTTTTGAAAAATATTGAACACGCATTTTTTAGTTTTTCGATCTGACGTTCATTTCGCGAAATATTCGCTTTTTTGTGAAACTTTGTGACTCGCCCATCATTTCTTCAGATTTGGGAACACTTAATAATCGGAGGGGGCCAAGTCAGGAGAGTAAGCCGCATGAGAAAGTAATTAGAACCCCAACTCGAATTTTTGCTACTGTCACAACGCTCTTGTGAGTCGATGTATTGTCTTAGGTCTTGAGAACACTTTTTTCTTCTGCTTATGGAGTCGTTTTTCATTCGTCACATACCGGAACTCACCACATAAATTTTGAAGACCCTGACATCAAAACTGTATTAAATTATATGTGATCTAAGTAAGTTAATGAAAAGTCAGAATAGATAGAGTAGAACACTTATAAAAAAAATTGTAACAAGCAATTGGACATCGTAAGTTCTAATTTTTCACAAAAAGTGACCGGAAGTTGAACCGGCAGTCGATATTTGAACCCTTCGTGTAACTTTTTGTCAGCTGATATGACGGATGAATTTTGTTCACCTACAGATATGGACGAACAGACAGGCATGAAACCGGAAGTATGTACTTGTTCTGGTCTTTCTTAGTCGTGTTGACCAATAGTTTGTACTATTTCGACGAATTTAAAACAGTACTTTCGGTTGCAACTCTGGAACAGGCAGTCCGAGGTCAAACTTCTCACATGTAATATCATATTTTGGTTATAGGCTTTCATTTGACACCTTATTTGTCATTCTTTCTGTCCTACTAATAGACGAGTTGTGTTTATTGACGGACAGACATGGATAATTCTAGGTTTTCACATTTAATGATAAAAACAATAATTATACAATTCAGTTAACCTGACTATATCATTGTGATAATGACTTCTTATCTAAAAGTGACAACGGCAATAATTGCCGTTGTAATAATTATTATTCCATTCACTCACGATAAAATATCGCAAAACCTCCAGATTTTAAAGAACCGCTTGGATTGACATAAAATTTGGCACACACGTAGCTAAAATGCCAAAGAAAAAAGTGAGATTATGCCGATATGTTCTCTTGTCCTGGATGTGACTTTCACCCCTTCTTGGAGGTGAAAAAACATACGTGCAAAATAAGTCCGGAAGTGGATAAACTGACTAATTCTAATTCTAAGCAAATTTTGTTCTATAAAAGTTTTAGGTCAATACTTTTCGAGGTATGTGCGAGTGAATATGTTTATTTTTCATAGAAAAACACGTTTTGGACGGATTTTCGCAAATAACTCAAAAAGTAAGTATGTACATATTTTATCGAAGAAAATATTCCTAGCAATAATATAGCTTATGAAAAAGAGGTGTCAGTATAAGGTCTGTAGACCCAGTAGAAGCAGGGTTGCAGCTAATGAAAAATAGGTTCTTATTCGTCAAATACCAAATCGAATATTTCAACGTAAAATAACCAAAAAAATAAAGCACTTTTCGGGAAACACTCATCATAACTCTTTTAAAGTGTTTAAAAAAAATTTTTTTTGGTGTTTTTAAAACAGTTTCTAGCGTGAAAAGTAAGCAAGTTACGCTGAAAATAAAATCGTTCCCTTTTTTTGGCAAAAGAAAGTCATGAAAATTAATTGTTACCGCTTCACACGTTACTTTAGATAAATGTATTGTTTATACAGGGTGTCTCCGAAAATAGTGCGTTCCTTTAAGGTGTGGATATAATACACAATTTAGAACAAAAAGGTGTTGTAACATTTTTTCCTAAAGTTAACCGTTTCAACAAAAATTACGTTGTTCTCCATAAGAGTAAATTTTTATTTTCATAAATTTATATGACCTGGCAACATGGCGTAGAAGAACCTGTGACTGTGAAATTTAATCTAATGGGACCCCTTGTTTATTTACTAATTGAGTATCAATTTGCATATCAAAATGTATTTTCGTTTTTTGGTCAAACGGCTGAATTTAGAATAAAATGTTATAAGACTTTTTTGCTCTACATTGTGCTTTCTATCTATACCTTTAAGGAACGCACTATTTTCGGGGAAACCCTGTATATGATCTGTAAGTTGCATTGGTTCAAAATGCTTATTTTTGAAAGGGGTTTTGTTGAAAGGCCTCAAACGAATCACTAGTCACGAGTATGTATATGCAAATTTTGAACAGCCATATCTTAACCAATTTTTGTCTTCCAGAAAATCAAACTTATTTTTGAAAGGGGTTTTGTTGAAAGGCCTTGTCTTCCAGAAAATCAAAAAATTCCAAATATTTAAAAAAGCAACACCTACATTTTTTACTCTCTTTAAGATATTTGGTATCACTAATAATTTTTAAGTTATTTTGACAAAAGTCTTTTTTTCAAAATTAAAGATTTAAAAAAATTTACTTTAAAACCAAATTTTTCCACAAATAAGCACTTTGAACTGATGAAACTTACAAACACAAACAATACATAAAGTTACTTGTGAAGTGGTAACGATTAATTCCATTTGGGCTGTTAATTAGAGGGAGTTTTTAGAATATTTTTAACCAAAAAAAAAGGAACAACTGTATTTTGAGCGTAACCTGCTTACTCTTGCTGCTGGAAACTTAAAAAAAAATAAAAATAAACGTTTTCTTAAACACTTTAAGAAAGTTGTAATAAGTTTTCCCAGAAAAGTGTTTCATTTTTTTTTATTTCACGTTAAAATATTCGATTTGGAATTTGAGATATAAGAGCTTATTTTTCACTATAGTCTGTTTTTAAACAAGAGGAGTCATTCAAATTTCCCGCGCCGTACACCTTGTTTGTAATTGGTACAACCTCAGGCAATTTTACTCATATAAAATTTTGACACTATTGGCATTTCATAGGTTAGTTTATTTATTTTATCAGCAATTTTTGTATTTTCTGCGTTCTTCCTTTTATTTTTAGATTTTTAGTCAAGATTACCGTCAAAGGCCGATATGATCAACCAAAAAAGAAGATTTATCTGATGATATTTCTAGTGACTTTCTTGGGTGTGAATCTGCCATTTAGTTTACCTACTCCTCTTGGTTTTAAAACAAAGCTTAGCAATAACTCTGCTTCTACTGGGTCTACAGACCTGACACATATACCATTTTTTCACTTTTTTATAAGCTATATTTACTATTTGCTAATTTTTTTTCAATAAAGTACCTACTTTTTGAGTTATTTGCGAAAAACCGTATAAAAATGTTTTTTTTTTGTTGAAAAATGAACATATTCACTCGCAAATATCTCTAAAAGTATTGACTTAGTGAAAAACGCTATAAAATAGAAGTTGCTTAGAATTAGTCAGTTTATCCAATTCCGGACATATTTGAACGTATTTGTTTTCATACCCTATAACCGACGAAACTCACCTCCAGATCAAAAGCACATATCGGCACAATATCACTTTTTTTCTTTAACATATTAGCTATAGGTACGTGTCCCAAATTTTATGTCAAACCAAGCGTTTCTTCAAAATTCTGACCAAAAACCCTAAGTAAATTAAACGAAAATATAAAATGAATTTTTCAAACAAATATTTTAAGTCGGTATGAGAAATTTTAATTTAACAGATGAAATCAAATAAACACAATTCAACTCGTAAAATATTTAGACCCGTGCTTGGTAATCCAGCTGAACAGGTAAAGAACCTACCTTTTATGTAGTTTATAATCTGAGAGGATGGAATATTTTGCCAAAATATTCCATCCTCTAAGTTTACAATAGACCTTTTCTACCTGTCCTCAAAAGATCGGTATTTTTAACTCGTGGCAACGTCGAAAAGCGGCAAAATGATGGGAAATACACATTTTTATGTGGTGGAAGTCAAAATGGTTATGAAGTGTAAAAATTTTTGTATATAATTTAAATTTTTAAAATTAAAATTTTAGAAAACTGAGAACGATACAGGGCGTTAAAAAATGCGCTCAACAAACATACACGAATTAAAATTCGAAAATGATAGTATTTCTTGGTGATGCCAAATGACTGCAACATGAAAAGATGACATAATGATAGCGGGATGTATATATATATATATATATATATATATATATATATATATATATATATATATATATATATATATATATATATATATATATATATGTATTTCTGTTCTGCAAAAAGCTCCAGACAGGCCCGCATTTCAATAAAAAATATTTTCTTTTATCTGGCATTATTAACGCCAAAATTAAGATTTTAATCACATCTTTTTTCGAGAGCACAGACAATAATAATAAATACTTAATATATAATGCAATGTTTAAGTAGAGTCGAGTAAAAACAATATATGTACCTACATATTATTTCAAGAAGTACTTTTATGTGAGGTCTATATACTATCAACTAAAAAAAATAAAAAAGGTATTTATGTGAAGAATAAACGATATTTTTTTATTAGTGTATTAGTTTTATTAGTGGGAAAACTGAAATGCAACGATGGAAAGTTTTTGATATTCTACACTTCTTAATATTTGTATATTGCTCACTCAGTTCAGCTATTGAAGCTAATGAAGAGTTTTGATATTTTTAAACTCCTAATTTTTGCTGTAAGTTTGATTTGTTTTCCCATTTTAACATAAAAATTGCGCTATTCAGTGACAGATATTGAAAGCTGTTTTTATTTAAACGTCTAACGTCCTATTTATCTTAGATTTACCTTGTTTGGAAGAGGAATCCGAAGAAGTGGCATTACCAGCCGATGCCGGCGAAGGGATCAATAACACTGAGGACACATCTAGTGATGATGAACGTAAGACTTTACAATTTCATCCGTTTTTCTAATTAATTGTTTTTTCGTATTACCTTTTAGTTCCATTATCGAACATTAAAGAACAGGTGTTCATGAATCAAGGAAAGAGAATCGAACATTAAAGAACAGGTGTTCATGAATCAAGGAAAGAGAAAATCATCGGCAACAGAAGAGGTATGCGTGATAAGAATTAAAAATAATAATAATAAATTAAATAAAATTGTAGGAACTAATTTCGACAAAAAAAGAAACACAAGTCAAAAAGAGAAAAAAAGAAAAGCAGTGGGCAAAAACGCTTTAAACAACTCCAAAAACCCCATGGACCCCCGAAGAAATAAAATCCGTAAAGACTTTCTTTAAATTTGATTTAAAGAAGGAACTACTACCAGGAAAACAAAAATGTGAAGAGTGCAAATCAAAATACCCAGTATTGGAAAGGAGAAAATGGACGGATATAAAGTTTTATGTGAAAAACTATTACAGCCGCAATAAGCGACTAATAAATAATAATGATAATAAATTACTAATATAGATTTTATACAAATTGTTTGCAAATAAATGACAAAGTTAAAAAAACAAGAATTTGTTCTGTAATTTATTAGTTTCTTTTATTATCCAAAAATGTCCGCCATAATTCAAGTAGTAAGTCATGGTGTGTAAAGTGTGGTATTTATGACATCTCAAGGTACATGTAGCATCTGATGCCACAAGTGATGTTATCATAGATTTACCTGTTTTACTGTAGATTTACTGATACGCAGCTAATCAGAATCAACACACTGTACTTGGACTTGATGATGCCACTTTGCAGTCTGAAGCACAGATGCCACAAGTGATGTTATCATAGATTTACCTGTTTTACTGTAGATTTACTGATACGCAGCTAATCAGAATCAACACACCGTACTTGGACTTGATGATGCCACTTTGCAGTCTGAAGCACAGATGCCACAACAAATGCGGCACCATGTATGTATGTGTGTGTGTGTGTGTGTGTGTGTGTGTGTGTGTGTGTGTGTGTGTGTGTGTGTGTGTGTGTGTGTGTGTGTGTGTGTGTGTGTGTGTGTGTGTGTGTGTGTGTGTGTGTGTGTGTGTGTGTGTGTGTGTGTGTGTGTGTGTGTGTGTGTGTGTGTGTGTGTGTGTGTGTGTGTGTGTGTGTGTGTGTGTGTGTGTGTGTGTGTGTGTGTGTGTGTGTGTGTGTGTGTGTGTGTGTGTGTGTGTGTGTGTGTGTGTGTGTGTGTGTGTGTGTGTGTGTGTGTGTGTGTGTGTGTGTGTGTGTGTGTGTGTGTGTGTGTGTGTGTGTGTGTGTGTGTGTGTGTGTGTGTGTGTGTGTGTGTGTGTGTGTGTGTGTGTGTGTGTGTGTGTGTGTGTGTGTGTGTGTGTGTGTGTGTGTGTGTGTGTGTGTGTGTGTGTGTGTGTGTGTGTGTGTGTGTGTGTGTGTGTGTGTGTGTGTGTGTGTGTGTGTGTGTGTGTGTGTGTGTGTGTGTGTGTGTGTGTGTGTGTGTGTGTGTGTGTGTGTGTGTGTGTGTGTGTGTGTGTGTGTGTGTGTGTGTGTGTGTGTGTGTGTGTGTGTGTGTGTGTGTGTGTGTGTGTGTGTGTGTGTGTGTGTGTGTGTGTGTGTGTGTGTGTGTGTGTGTGTGTGTGTGTGTGTGTGTGTGTGTGTGTGTGTGTGTGTGTGTGTGTGTGTGTGTGTGTGTGTGTGTGTGTGTGTGTGTGTGTGTGTGTGTGTGTGTGTGTGTGTGTGTGTGTGTGTGTGTGTGTGTGTGTGTGTGTGTGTGTGTGTGTGTGTGTGTGTGTGTGTGTGTGTGTGTGTGTGTGTGTGTGTGTGTGTGTGTGTGTGTGTGTGTGTGTGTGTGTGTGTGTGTGTGTGTGTGTGTGTGTGTGTGTGTGTGTGTGTGTGTGTGTGTGTGTGTGTGTGTGTGTGTGTGTGTGTGTGTGTGTGTGTGTGTGTGTGTGTGTGTGTGTGTGTGTGTGTGTGTGTGTGTGTGTGTGTGTGTGTGTGTGTGTGTGTGTGTGTGTGTGTGTGTGTGTGTGTGTGTGTGTGTGTGTGTGTGTGTGTGTGTGTGTGTGTGTGTGTGTGTGTGTGTGTGTGTGTGTGTGTGTGTGTGTGTGTGTGTGTGTGTGTGTGTGTGTGTGTGTGTGTGTGTGTGTGTGTGTGTGTGTGTGTGTGTGTGTGTGTGTGTGTGTGTGTGTGTGTGTGTGTGTGTGTGTGTGTGTGTGTGTGTGTGTGTGTGTGTGTGTGTGTGTGTGTGTGTGTGTGTGTGTGTGTGTGTGTGTGTGTGTGTGTGTGTGTGTGTGTGTGTGTGTGTGTGTGTGTGTGTGTGTGTGTGTGTGTGTGTGTGTG